>NC_141668.1:135020571-135230571 GCF_028749965.1 Puma concolor
ATTCTTCTGTTATCACAACTTGTATTATCACATGGTTCTGCATTCTTGTTCCAAAAAGCATGTTCCTAAAATTAGGTTTTTGCTTAGGTAATATATGCATGTGAGGCAAAATTGAAGATACAGAAGGGTTGTACTAAGAAATGAGCCTCTCTGAGCTCTCTTGTTTGTAAGGGACCCATTTCACCTTCCAATCTGAACCTCAGCAAAAGCTACTGTTATGAGCTATATTTATATGTATATAAATATATACATTTATAATTAAATATACAAAATATATAATTGCATAAAATATATTAAAGATATAAATTAACATGTGTTATATAAACATGCTTTCTTATTTTTAATATTATATATTTATATTTTATGTATGTATATTTCCACATATACATAAAAAAGGTTCATTTTGAAACAGACAAAACAGGAATGACTTTAAGTTTATCTATGTCTTGAATTGTAAATCATTCTAATTAATCTAGTCTGATTAGTATAGGATTTATATCACAGTGGATCTCTTACATTGAATTCATTATATTTTGATATATCCCAACTTAATTTCAACTCTCAAGATACCAGTTAGAGAGACCTTTTTTCCATTCTCTCCCTTACCTCCTCCTAGGCATCTTTTGTGCTTCCAAACCCTGCCGATTACTCTGCGGGCTCCTGTGTGGTGTGTGTGTGTGTGTGTGTGTGTGTGTGTGTGTGTGGTGAGGACGCAAACGGCTTCTGCGGGAAGTGACCCCAGGGAGCAGGCATGAGAGACAGACGGGGAGTGCCACAGAGAAGGTGGGACAGACAATGTAAAGCCACTGCTCCATGTGACCATTGCAGCATCCTCTGGGACCTCCCAAGGAGCCTTGTGAAATGCATCTCAGAACCGTCTGCCAACTGGGACAAAAGGCGGAGGTATTTCTCCTGAGGCACCCATCGCTCATTGTGTACCATTCACTTCTGGATTTGCTTCTTAATGGGCCTGAGGCAAAACTGTCTGGTTGCACAGATGCTAATTATCCGAGACTATTCTTAATTAGTTGTGTGAGTTATTCGTTCTGGAACCATGACAAAACCCTCAGACGCTTTGGTCCCTGAAGACATAACCCCGGGAGCTTTCCAGGAGCTTGGTTTATGACCCCTCCTCCATGTCTCTCTCCCGTTTTGAACCAGAACATTTCAGCTTAGTCAGGCTCACAGAGGCCACCCCCCATGGGGACCTTTAAAATTAAATTCTCGGGATGTACATGATTTTTAAAAGCCCCTTGCACATACAAGCTAAAAGCTTCAGTGCTGCTGCCGGTGAGATTATTCAACTCCAGATCAAATGGCATTGTGGATGACCTGGTCTTCTCTAACTGTGAACTGACCATTCATTTTCCTTGGACTTGTAATTTCCCTCGCTCTGGTGATTTGTGCATTGTGCTGTACAATGTATTAAGCATGTTGGCTGCCTTCACGATCATCTAAAATAATTAAAGCTTTATTGAGGAGAGCACTGTACAGATTAGTGTATTAAATACTAATCTGCTTGTTCATTACAGCCTCTTACACAAAATTGGGAGGTGGGTATGCCCCAGCTCATATGAAATTACCTGTTCCTCAGAGAATACTCATATGGACAAAGATGGTTGCATAGATGGTCATTTTGAAAGGGTTTACTGGAGGACATTGCTGGTCCATTCATCTGGGAACCTACTTTTTCCGAACAGAACAATTGTTATTGTTCTGTTAACAACAAAGCTTCCTTCACGCTGAAGACCAGCTCTGGGCAGCAAGAAATGAAGCACTCCAGGTAATAAAATATATGCAAGAGAAAAATGATTTCCACTGGAGATATACCAGAGGGGGAAATAGAATGGTGCTCATGTTGAAGAAGTTCAGAACCAGCATTCTTTTTATGAGCCTGGTAAGAGTGTTAGACCTGCATGGGTAAAAAGAGAACATGACCTATTGGAATCACAATTTAAACTCTTCTTTACAAGATACAGTGGCTCGTTAAAAAGGATGAAGCAGTGTTTTCTATAACACTGTGGAAAGATACCCATGATATGATAAAAGAACAAACAAGTTAAGGAGTAACAGGGTAATATAATCTCATTTGTATAAAATGAAATTACTGAAAACCTTATATATAACGTACATATATTTATAAATATGTCAAGTAATGTTTGAAGGATAACAAACCAGCTATTTTTGTGTTTCTTCTGGGAGAAGCAATTTATATTAGGGGAGGGAAGGGAAAGCTTTTGTTTGTTCTATCACAGCAAAATTTTAAAAATAAATGAGAGACAAATACCTCAGCAAAAATTAGCTGAAGAATTTTATTAGTGTAAAAAATTGTTTTTACAATTAAGCTAGAGTCCTAAAACATTTGGGATCAAAGGAATGGTATAGAAGATTGGTTTAGATTCCATAGTTTCCAGGAACCTTACAGTGTTAAACTGAGGACTTGAAGGAAAGTATGTTTTTCTAGAAATCTAATTTATTTTCCCCACCTCTGTCAGAAATATTTTTCCTACATAAAAAAAAAAAAAGCAGTGCAGTAATTTAAAAGGAAGCAGGCATGGGGTTTGGAGTCAAAGAGAATGATGTTGAAATCCTGCCTCCACTGCTTATGAACTATGTGACTCAGAGCAACACCCTCAATCTTTCTAAGCCTCTGTTTTCTTTCCTGTAAAATGGAGAGAATAATAAAACTAGAGCATTATAAAAATTAAGATACTATATATAAAAGGCTTGGTCTATTAGCTGATATAAACTAAGCACACAATAAATGTTAGCTACTTGTAGGTGCTATAGAATGTATTATTGTCCAGAATACCCTGTTTACCTTCTAAAGAAGGTTTATGTGTCTCAACTCTGTTGAACTCAAGAGTAGCCAAATGACTTGCTTCTGCCCATGAATCAGAGAGAACTATGGCTTCCAAGAAGACGCATTAAGAACCAACCCGTTTTTCACTATTTTTCTCTTTTGTCTTTCCCATGACATCAACAACGTATCAGATAGAAGCTGTTCCAAGAGCCTAAATCTTGGAGTGAAGACAAACATGGAACACCAGCCAATCAACAATAGCCATGGTGTGTAACAGGAATGAAAAATAAACTCTGATGGTGTAAGTCAGTGGGATTTTAGATTGTTTGTTACTGCAGCTAAACTTAGCTTCCCTGACTGATAGACACACTTTCCTCTTGGCTAAAAATTGAGGGGCAGGATTTTTTTTTTTCCTATCTACAGCTAGAGTTATTAGTTGTAAACACCAGAAGAAAATATCAACTTCTACTTTGGGCGGACACAAACTCATAAGTAGAATAGTCCTCAAACACAGAAAAAGTGTTCAAATTTTAGGGATGACAAAAAGCAATAGACAAACCTGTACAATATAGCTCTTCCAAGAAATGCACAGCTTGAGGGGTGCCTGGGTGGCTCAATTGGTTAAGTGTATAACTCTTGATTGTGGCTCAGGTCATGATCTCACAGTTCATGAGATTGAGCTCCGCATCAGGCTCTACACTGACAGCATGGAACCTGCTTGGGATTCTCTGTCTCCTTCTCTTTCTGCCCCTCGTCCACTTGTGCATGCACTTGCTCACTCTCTGTCTCTCTCTCTCCCTCCCTCTCTCAAAATATTAAATAAACTTTTAAAAAATTACCACACAAAAAAAGAAACACACAGCTTGCTATGGTATAAAACTGCATGATTTAAGGCAGTCAACCACTAGCCACATGTGACTATTAACATTTAATTTAAGCAAAGTAAAAAATTCAGTTACCCTGTCTCACTGACACATTGCAGTCATCCATTGCCACGTGTGGCTAGTGGCTAATGTATTGGAAATCATGGGTATAGAACATTTTCATCATTCCAGAAAATGCTCTTGCACAGTGCTGATACAGAGAATGGAGCTTGATGTTTTGAACTAATCTGCAGTGTAGAGAGCTGGCTGTCCAGTGCAGTGAGGGGAGTGCTGGTGAGGGTCCACAAGCTGGGTTCCAGTGACTAACCACCCCTTTGTGTCTTTAGCCTTTTCAAGACTTGATTTTCACATCTGTCAAACAAGGGCATGGTAACTGTCATGGAATCAGTCCCCTCAGGCAGCCCCCAAACAAGACTCCATAATTGGCTTCCTGCTGACACTTGTACTGGGAAATTTCTGGATCATAAGGCCAGGTAGTGATGAGGAACGGGTGAGGGGTGGATTTCTACTCTATAGGTGAATGCTTAAGGATTATAAACTTGGCCCCTTTTGTCTTTCAGGTGCGTACCTTCTTATCCATTTCCCCAGCATTATTTTGACTAAGTGTGAAGGAATTTTGAGGCCACAAGTTCAGGACTGTGAGGATAATTATCAACCACCATTTCATGTCGTATGGATAACATTTCCACTTTCTGGTGTCCTTTAGTTAGTTTCTCACTGCCTTTGAACAAATTGATGCCTTCAGCTTCTAACCTTGTTCTTTCTTGCAGAATCACCCATCCTTCGGTCCAAGGCTAAAGTCTTCTTTTCCTTATCCTCCTTTTCCAGCCCTAGAAGTCAAGGCTTTTTTGTCTCTGAGTATTGTTTAGCAACAAGACTCTAGGTAAAAACAAGAGCCAGTTCTTTCATCTTGAATCCATTTACTTCTTTCCATTTTCACTGCTACCTCCTGGTCCAAGCCACAATATCTCATTAGATTGCCTGCTGGCTTGCCTCACTGATTAATGAATTAAATAAAATCTTTAACAAGTACTTATTTTAGGGGCTCCTGTGTGGCTCAGTTGGTTAAGCGTCCGAATCTTGATTTCCCAGTTCGTGAGTTTGAGCCCCACCTCGGGCTCTGTGCTGGCAGTGTGGAGCTGGCTTGGGATTCTCTCTCTCTTCCCCTCTCTCTGCCCTTCCCCAGCTTGCTCTTGCTCTCATAAATAAATAAATAAATAAACAAACCTTCAAACAAAACAAGTATTTATTTTATATCTGTATGAGAGTCATGACTTTCATCTTTTTTGACAAACCTGTTTAACACTACATTCCAGCTACTTAGATGTTTCTACACCCCACAGAATTTCGTTCTTCACCCAGCAGCCAAAGTGGTCCTGATTAAACTGGTAAACAGAACATGCCTCTCCCTGACTTTAAAAATGTCTCGTGGTTTCCTGTTCCCTTTAAAATAAAGTCGAAAGTCACTGTTTGGTCCAGAGGCCATGCAGGATCTCAGTCATGACTACTTCCATTTCATCTCCTATTACTATCCCTCACAATCAGACTATAGGAGAAACTTTGCGCTTCCATGGAAAACAATACATTATCTAATAGACTTTACAGGACGTTCTTCCAGGATATCTGAGTCTGATTCTATGGAAGCTATTTTCACAATTCTGTAATTTGGCAATGCAAAGTAGTTCTTGTCTCTAGACATGCAAATCTATTCTGCCCAGAAGATCAATTGACTTCCCTCCCCTACGGTAAAAGAAGCTAATTTTGCCTCCCTTTGCACATTCGATATTCCTTTACTCCATATAAATATGTTTTGTTGTGACTTCTTTGAAGCATTGATGACATCTACGAGGTTCCATCACAGATAAATAAAATCCTTACCAAATGTTTATTTTATATTTAAATTTTTTTTTTCAACGTTTATTTATTTTTGGGACAGAGAGAGACAGAGCATGAATGGGGGAGGGGCAGAGAGAGAGGGAGACACAGAATCGGAAACAGGCTCCAGGCTCTGAGCCATCAGCCCAGAGCCTGACGCGGGGCTCGAACTCACGGACCGCGAGATCGTGACCTGGCTGAAGTCGGACGCTTAACCGACTGCGCCACCCAGGCGCCCCATATTTTATATTTATATAAAGTCATGCTTTTATCCTTTTCTGAAAATTATCGTTTAGTATTCCATTCTAGCCACTTGGGTCTCCTTTTTTCTCAACTACTCCAATTTATTTCTGCCTTGGAATCTCTGTATTTGTTGTTTTCTTCATCCCAAATTCCTTGCTCTAAGATTTTCCCATCGCTGACTTGTCTTTATTCAGGGATCAGCTCAAATGTCGCCCTCTCAGAAAAATCTTCCCTTGACACTCCCATTCCTGATCACTACCAGTTCCTCACAGTTGTCTTCTCAGCAGTTTAAGCTGAAGGGGTAGGATCATTTGGGACTGACCTTCTGCCATCAGAATTCTGTCTGGCATATGTTTCTCACCCTTCTCTACTCACCCAAGGTGAGGCCACCACTTTCCACTCTTCCCAGGTAATCTCTGCAGTTTCTTGTTGCAGCAAGTTCCTACTTTTTATCCTTCTACCGGTTGTCACTTCTCAGCTCATCCTCTTCCATGGACACCTGACCCAAAAGGTGTATTATTTGGGAGTTAATAGCAAGGGCTCTGAGATCAAAGGAAATCTGGATTTGATCCCAGCTGTGCCACTTATTATCTGTGTGAGCTTAGGTAAGTGTTTTAAACTCTCTAAACTTAAGTCTTCTTATCTAAAAGAGGACCCTACTAACACCTTTAACTCCAGGATTTTCCTGAAGATCCAAGTACGATAATGTGAAGAATTTAGCCAATGAGTAGCCTACAGGAAAGGCGCAGTAAATTAGGACTGTTGGCTTTCCTTTATTCTACATTGATTCTTGAATGTTTCACTCCTTCTTCATCTTCTCTCTGGCAACTTTACAAGGAAATTACATGAGATGTCATAGAAAGTAAGGCTGTTGAACTTGAAATGCCAAAGTGTTCTCTTTACCTGGGATGAATAACTTATATTATCCCTTCCTGGGAGATGCCAACAGAGGGTAAGTGGGACACTTCTCTCTCTCTCTCTCTCTCTCTCTCTCTCTCTCTCTCTCTATCTCTATCTCTCTATCTCTCTCTCTCTCTTTCCAAGGAGACTCCCTATCCCTAGGATAGGGCTGATGCTCTCTTCCTTGGGAATTCTTCTGAGGTCTTCTATTTCTAGGCTTCTAAGAACTAAGGCAGTATTAGTATGGGGTAGTGGGTAAGATAGAAAGGAGTTCATTTTAATTTTAACTTTAGTAGAAAATATTTGTGGAAGTAAAAGGACATTGACAAATGAGACAGGAGGAAGTTTGATGAAAGACAGAGGAGTTTAGCATTTGGAAAACAGCTTGATGGGGTGGGAGAACTGACATCAATTTTCATTTCAAAGTGAAGGATGGAATTAAATACGCTGTAAAGCCATCCTTTGCTCCCTAGCCAGCATATTGACTAGCAAAGGTTGTGCTCCTAGAAAAGGAAGCATATGGTCACGTTCCCACTCAGAAAAACCTGATGGCCAAGACAAATAAACGTGAACCTTACGTCTGCAAGTAATACATGAGAGCCGCCATTTTTCATTCTTTCCGTACTTACAATTCTCAAATAGAATGCGAATTCTACAGTCCTGTATTTTTGCTCACAAGTGCCCAGTTCAGGTGAACATTTTCTGTTAACTTAGTCTTTATTTCTCATTCATGGCATTTTCTCTCTTAAGATTCTTCACAGAAAAGGTTATGGAATGCATGTTTGAATTTCATTTGCTGGTAAAATATGACCAAATCCATGTACTAATGAGCTGGGTTTAACAGGGATATTTCTGTCTCCATAAATGGGTGGAATATATAAAATATGTTGCACGTGTGTTTATTTTCACCCTTTTGTACACAGAATGTAATTGTTTTAACGATAAGAAATTGGAGAGGGTGGCAGATTGCGGGGATGAGAGAATAGAAGATGCCATTGAACCCAAGGGGATCGCCGTCCACAATTAGAGGTATAAATGGCACACACCTGCTACTGACACGCTGAAAAAGAAAAGATAGGCACCCATCTTGGTTGCTCTCTCTGAGCCACCATGATCTTGAACCACATTTGTTGGAAAGAATCCTGGATTGTTTGCAGTAGAATTCTTATACTGGTTGTGGTCCCTAGGATAAATCCTACATTCTCTGCACCTCCATTTTTTTCATCTGTGAAACAAGAGAAAGAATCAAATTATCTCTTCATTTGTTTCAGCCCTAATGCCAATTCTACATGCTGGCTAACGTTTGCTTACTTAGATAGAAAAAAGAAAAATGATTTCACTAACATTTGAACCTGAATTGGAGGGTTAGAACAAGGGAAGACTTTTACATTACATTCTTTTATTTTAGATGTGATGGAAATGTCCAACAAAAGAACAGTGGTGGCATCAATCATAGTATAGCTACAAAATGGGATATTATGCAATCATTAAAAGTGACACTTGTAAAGAGGCTTAGCGGCCTGGGAGAATGCTGTCTATATAATGTTAAGTAAAGAAAAGAATCAGGAAACAAAATGGCATAAACAGAAGCATAGCAACGTTGAATATTATAGAAGATCCGTGCCCACATTATTTTAATGTTTATTTATTTTTGAGTAAGAAAGAAAGACAGAATGCAAGTGGAGGAGGGGCAGAGAGACAGGGAGACACAGAATCTAAAGCAAGCTCTGAGCTGTCAGTACAGAGCCTGACACTGGGCTCAAACCCATAAAACACAAGGTCATGACCTGAGTCGAAGTCTGACTGAAGTCTGATGCATAACCGACTGAGCCACCCAGGTGCCCCCAGGTCCATGCCCACATTTTAACAGTCCTTGATTCCTGTTGGTGGAATTATGGCTGAAACATTTTTGAACTTTTTGATGTTTTTTTTTTCTTTTTCTATACTATTCTATATATTAAATATTCTTTTTACATGCTGTTCATTTCCTACAAGGAGCATGTTCTGTTTTCTAGTCAGAGGCATGTGCTTTAAACAGTTTTCCCTAGCCATTGGTGATGGATTTCTGTGTCTGGAATCTACAGTTATAATAAGTGACAAATGGCAGGAATCTGAAAAACAGCCAGCCAGCTGTTGAGGACATAGCCTGTGGTCGGTCACTCGACAGGGTAAAGTATTCTCAACTAAACAGCTATTGAATCCCTGGCCTTGGTATTATTAAGGCCATGGACCACCGAAAGGAACTAGCTAACAATAAATGACTTTCGAAGTATTAAAATTGAATAGGTCTTCCTGCCGCTAGAATTAGGTCAATGACACTATAGGTGGTTAGGTTGCAATTTAGATGTTTCAAGGAACTTATTTATGATACAATACTCTTCCCCTATCAAAGGGGAATAGACAGTGCCAGAGTTAAGTGTCATTTACTGGATGTGTGCTTTGTGCCAAGGCTTGTGCTAAGCCCTGAGGATATAGGACAAATAAGATCCAGTTCTGCTCATCAACTTGATACAGAAATCACAACAAACAGCTGGGCTGCCATGTGATGGGAGATGATGGGAACAAGCACAGGGCATTGTGGGAACTCAGAAGGGCACATTAAGTTCGCTAAGAGATGGGGAAGACTATGGAGAACTCTCCCTAGAGGAAAAGGTCCTTGAGCCGAGTATACCAAATGCACAGGAATTGGTCTGGTACAGAATGTAAGGAGAGAAAAGCACACCAGGACGAGAAAACAGCATGAGCAAAGTCCAGAGGCAGGAAACAGCATGGAGCAAGACCTTGCAAAGTGGGAGGCAGATAGCAGTGAGAAATGAGACCAGAGAGGAAACCGAGGGGCCAGATCAAGCAGGACCTCGTGCACCCCATGAGGAGAGTAGACTAGACCAAGGGAAGGCAAAGTAGGGCCTGATAGCCAAATTTGGGCTCCTACTTGTTTTTGAACAACCCATGAGTTAAAAATAACTTTCGTTCTCTTAAATGACTATATTTTATGTATTTATATAAGTGCTTACATAATGGCCTCAACTTGGCTTAGGTCTGCAAGGCCTAAAAGATTCACTAGCTGGTCTTTAAGAAAAGTTTCCTGGACTAGAGTATACCCTGAAACTGATAGGAAACCATAGAAGGGACACGGGCTTGGGGGTGAGCTTGAATAACAGAACTGGAGTCTGGGAAATAGCTGGAAAGCTGTTGGAGTGAAAGATGAGACCTGTCTTCATTATGGCAATGGTAAAGAGAAAGTAGAAGTGGATTTCTGAGAAGGATCCTGAGTTCAATTTTGGTTGTGTTACCCTGGAAGTGCCTAGGGACATGTGCCTGGAGAAGTCTGCCAGCTGTTGCATATATAAATTTGAAACGCTCTGAACAGAGGTCAGGGCTGAGCTCTAGTCCTAAGAGGCATCAGCAACTAGCTGGAGACTGGAAATTTGTAAGTGGATGAGATCATTTGGATTAAGTATGTCAGTTAAGTGAGGAAGTCAGAGGGCCATGGGCAGAATCTTGGGAGCCACCATATTTAAAGTGCTGGAGATGGATGATGAAATCACAAAGCAGAAAAGAATGAGTGGGCAAAGAGATGAAAGGAGAACAAGGCACATGTTTTCATGGAAGCCAAAGAAGTAAAGAATTTCAAAAATGTTAAGGTGGATCAACAAATATTTTCAAAGCAGGAACGACTTCCAAAGTGCTAAGGACTGAACAAATGCCCAATTTAGCAGTTGGGATGATTTGGTAAAGTTAACAGAATTTTTTCGTAAAAGAGATTGGATTTTCTTAGAAGAAAGGTTGGATGAAATTTTCCCACATAATTTCTAGATGTCTAGATTCCTCAAGTCACTTGATGATCCTCAGATTTATAGACACATGGGATTTGTTCATTGTCATTTGTAAGAAACGTTCAAACCGCAGTGTAAAAGGTATTAAAACAACCTGAATTAAGTTAATGGATCAAGCGTTTGAATCATTATATCTGGATTAGTGTTAAAATTATTGTCCAGGTAGATGTAATAGATACCTCATACAAAGATATTATGACTTGCCCAACGAATAATTAAAGACACCAACACAACTTTAAAATAAAATAAGCAGGTGGTGTAAACAAGAAGACTAACAATGAACCTGGAATCTACCAGCTGTAAATCCCTTGAGAACAAAGAAACAACCAAGATTAAGAATGTAATGATGTATACGTTTGTGGAAAAAAATCAAGGCAACAAAGCAAAGTACTGGTGAAGAAATATGCTTGAATATTAGCAAGTAGATGAGTTTTACAAGCAGTCATTCTTTTCCTGAGCCAGGCTCCCCTTCAGATGTAAATCCGAAACCTTCCTGCTGGGCAGCTACCCTTCTTTGACTCCCTGTGGTTCAAAACAAACGTGCCATTAGCAGCTCTAGATGGAAACACCCCAACTTCCGGCCCATGAGGGCCCTCATCTCCCTCTCTACAATGATTGGCCCAGAGATGGACTACCGACTCAGCCTGAGCCAATGAGCATCAGGCTTGGGTGTTTTCCCTGGCACAGGCTGGAAAGAGCCATTCCTGTTGCCTTGCAAAACCAACAGGGTGTTGCCAAACCAACAGGGTGCACACGGAGAGCCGAGCCCACCGGTGACTGAGAATAAAACTTCCAGAGAGGGAAGTGGAGGAGAGAGAGAGAGAGGCACTTTCCTGAAGACATCATTTAAGTTACCGCATCTAGCCATGCCATAAGCAAGCCCTGGACACTTCATTCTAACAACCAAAGAAATTTCCCTCATGCCTTTAGGCTGGTTTGATTTCAGTTTGTACCATTTGCAGTCAAAATAGTCCAGACTGATAGGCCAAACTAAGGATATTTGGGAATGGAATGTAACTCACTGTAAGGTAGCCCAAAATTGTAACTTTTACGTGTGCCCCAAAATATGGTCATTAACTTAGTCAAAGGTTTTTTTGGTTTAAAGCAGGGGAAACACTGAATTTGCACAAATGAAGAGGAGTTCATTGTATCAAGTTAAGGGTCACTCACAAAACCCAAGGGCAGGAATTAAGGTCAGTGATCACAAAGGAGAATAAATGACCTCTGCAAAGTCATCAGAAGTCAAGAGAGCTATTCACTCTTCTCTCTCTTTCAGGATTCAGAGGATATGTCTTTTGCTCCATAAATCTGTTCTGTTCTCAGTTTACCTGGTCCCTAAGAAACCATCCTAATGTGACTTCATTCTTTACTGATGTATGCACATAAGTTCAACACCTGAGGATAACTGATCCAACCTTTTCAAGTACCAGTTCTGAATTCTTGGGGTGGGGGAGGGGAAAACAAATTTGATTAGCCTAATCCAGCCTAATCTAACCGTTGATCCAATCAGCTGGGCTACTGGCTCTATTGCCCAAAGGGTGAAGCAGTTATTACCTCCGAAAATCAGAAAATGAAAAAGACATGAGGAAGCCCTGGGGAACAGTGGGAGAGCCTAGAATACGTAACTCGAGTTCTAGGCAAAACTGACTGAGTGGTTTTCAGTGGTTTACTCCCCTTCTTGGAGCCTTAGTGCCTCTACTATGCCATGCTTAAGCTCTGCATGCAACCACCATTATTGAATGAGATCATGTGCCTGAAAATACTCTGTGAAAAAAAAAATTGGTTATTCAAATCAGTACATTCAAAACAAAAGTTCTGAATGAATGCATAGAGTAGAAACAATGAAACTTTGGAGTCAGGTATATGGACTCCAAATCCCAACAGGTAATTCACTTCTAGCTATGGGAACTTTGGCATGCTCTCTGAATATCTTTTCATCAACACAGAACAAGGACAATAATACCCACCTTACCAGGCTAATGTAAAAATGAAAGTGTCCCCAGATATGAATTACCTAGCCCAGTACCTATGGCACTCAGTAAATACTAAGTGTCATCATTCTTCATTATTAAGGCACATTATTATTATTTATCCCGAGTTTCCACCCTTCACCTAAAAACTCTTTCATGGTAATGCTTCAAAGAAACACTTCTGTTGGAAAAAACTCTGTCAAAAGCATCCCTTTAAACACTGGTCCTTAACCATTAGAGATACCTGGAGGCCTTTTTTTTTTTTTTTAACGTTTATTTATTTTTTTGGGACAGAGAGAGACGGAGCATGAACGGGGGAGGGGCAGAGAGAGAGGGAGACACAGAATCAGAAACAGGCTCCAGGCTCTGAGCCATCAGCCCAGAGCCCGACGCGGGGCTCGAACTCACGGACCGTGAGATCGTGACCTGGCTGAAGTCGGACGCTTAACCGACTGCGCCACCCAGGAGCCCCAAGGAGGCCTTTTTAGAAATACCAATGCCTGAGTCCCTCTACATACCAGCTGAACCACAATCTTTGAGCCTGGCCCACAGTGAAAAATAAAAAGCTCAGTGTTTGTGGAATGAATGAATCAATGAATGTGCGAAAAAACAAACAAAGGACTGAGACAATCCTCCAATGAATGCAGTCCATTTCTAATAAATTGAGGCAAAAATGTTACATTATGTACTCTGATTTATATATATATATATATATATATATATATATATTAATGTTTTTTAAAATGTTTATTTTTGAGAGAGAGAGAGAGAGAGAGCAAACAGGGGAGGGATAGAGACAGAGGGAGATACAGAATCTGAAGCAGGCTCCAGGCTCTGAGCTGTCAGCACAGAGCCCGTCGCGGGGCTGGAACTCACAAACCGTGAGATCACGACCTGAACCGAAGTCGGCCCATTAACCCACTGAGCCATCCAGGAGCCCCACTCTAATTTATATTTTAAAAGTAGATTTACAGGGGTGCCTGGGTGGCTCAGTGGGTTAAGCGTCCAACTCTTGATTTCCACTCAAGTCATGATCTCATGGTTCATGAGATCAAGCCTCAAGTGGGGCTTGGTGCTGACAGCATGGAGCTTGCCTGGGATTCTCTCTCTCCCCCTCTCTCTCTGTCCCACTCCCTCTGCGTGCATGAACACTCTCTCACTGTCTTTCTCAAAATAAATAAACTTTAAATAAATAAATAAATAAATAAAGATTTACACACAAAGAGAACCCTTAAAGCAACCGCACCAAAGAAAGAGTTCTGGTGGTTATATCAAAACACAGCTGCTTGTTTTCTGGTCATGTTTGTGTTTTCTTCACTTAGTTAGATCACTGTTGGCGAGCCAGATGTGGTCGGTGACAAGCGCATTACCACAATAACACATGGAACTGTATGAAAGTGCTGTGCAGAGGACGCAGGCATTTGCTTCCAGGATGAAAAAGCCTCCTCTTATCTGCTGCTGCTTTTGCTTTGCATTTGTTTCTCGGGTTCTCATGCCTTCATAGAGATGGAGCTGTTGACAGACAGCTTGGGAACACCCCAACCAATTACACTCCCTGAGCATTTCCTTCTTCTCCCCGATAAAGCTCTTGAGTTTTTGACTTTCACTTACGAATGGCACGCAGACCACTTTTTTTCAAGCACTTAATCCACCAAGTACTGCAAGTCAAAATAAAGGTACTTGTAAGGAAAGAATTCGAGAAGGGAAGAGCTTTATATAGACCGCTCGGCTCCGTTTAACCCATAAAAGGTCAAAGGGAGGAAAAAAGTCCTCATATAATGACGAATCAAAACTCTGAACTGTGAAGTACAATTGATATGCCCTGGCAGTGTGGCTCAAAACTACAGGTTGGGAGAGACTGAATATTTGAAGGCTTAGCAGCATGTGAATTTCAGAAATGGAGACCCTAAGGAAATAAGCAATGAATTAAAAGGATTTCCAGTTGAAATATAACATAGCTATTGGAAGAAGAAAAGAAATTGGTTTCATTTTTGGTGAAAGTAAGTTAGTCTGCTAGAGAGATCTAGAAAATAAGGGATAATAGAGTGGTAAATTAAACTGCATTCATAAATCAGTCTTTAAAATGATCACATGAATGAGTGGAAAGGAAGTGTTCTGAGGAAATACACAAGGATGTTAGACTCAATGTTACACATTGAGACTCAAATGGATCAGACACACCACTCATCAGGGGTCATGGGGTCAAATGTTTACAGGGCCTTTGAATGGAGGGGTTTGTGTATAAGACAAAAGTGAGAGCAGGAAACTTAGGCAAAATGGAGTGTGAATACAATATTATAAACAGTATCCACCACTTAGTATCAGTAGTGTTGCCATGTTGGATATAAGCCCCCAGCCTCTTCTCTTTTAACGAGAATTTAGAAATGCAGATTTATTTTTCATGTGAAGATCTCCCAATTTAAATGTTGAAAACAAAATCAAATATTTTAAGTATACCAAATTAGCCATGAAACATGTCAGTGAACTAGATGGCCCATGGGCTACTGTTTTGAGAATTTTAGGGTATGGATCGATAGGTATTGGTGTTGTACCCTTCCAGAACTGGGTTTTAATCCTTTCCACCACAAGGCAGCTGTGAGGACCGTGGGGGAAATGAATGACTTAAACGTTCAAAACAGTTGCTTTATCTGTAATAAGAGAATACTAACACTTTCCTTCCCTGGCTGCTGTGAAGGTTGTATGTGAGCACAGGGTCCAGGAGCATGGGTGACAAGGCACAGGACAGGAGAGTGTAAGCTACTCTGGATGTGTTACACTGTGCCCCCCCATCCACGGAAAAGGCCTGTGAATCCAAGGAAAGAAATATTCTTCCAAAATTTCAAAACATGAAAGAATCATTAACATAAGGGTCTATGAAATAAGATATACAAATGGGAAATTTTGAGTCTTGATTTACGTGATAATGATAAAATAGATCAAATTTTATCACATTAGAATGTATAAACAACAAAATTTACCCCTCTCCCAATCTCCCAACCCCCCCCCCCCCCACACACACAAAAGATCCCAAAAAAACAACTTAGAAGTTAGTGATCTCTTAGAGTGGTGTTTCTCACTCTCTTCTTCATTACCTCTCCCACCAAGGAATGATTCAAGATGTTTATTGTTTCTAACCACCACTCTCCATAAAAATTTCATACCACAGATACACTGCATATCTTTTATGTATTGTATGTGTTCCCATGCTTCATATACAAAAAGAGTAATTTTCTTAATGGATTGGAATACTCAATATTGTTAAAATATCCATCCTACTCAAAGCCATCTCTACATTTAGTACAATTCCTATGAGAACACCAATGGCAGTTTTTAAACAGAAATAGAAAACACAATCCTAAAATTCATATGGAACCATTAAAGACCCCAAATAACCAAAACTAGTTTGAGAAAAAACAAAGCTGGAAGTATCCTTCAGCCCAATTACAAGCTATACCACAAAGCTATCATAATCAAAACAGTATGATACTGGCATAAAAACAGATGCAAACACCAATGGAACAGAACCCAGATCTCAGAAATAAATCCATGCATATACAGTCAACTGATATTTGGCAAGGGAACCAGGTGTATTCAATGAAGAAAAGAGAGTCTTTTCAATAAGTGATGTTGGGAAAATTGGATATCCACATGCAAAGGAATGAAACTGGTCCCCTCTCTTATACCTCTCACAAAAATTAACTCAAAATGGATTAAAAATTTAAGACCTGAAATTGTAAAATTCCTAGAAGAAAACATAGGGAAGAAGTTTCCTGTCACTGGGCTTGGCAATGAGTTTTTGGATATGACACCAAAAGTACAAGCAACAAGGACAAAAATAAGCAAGTGGGACTATATCACACTAAAAATCCTTTTTTCCCTATGCAGCAAAGAGTCAACAAAATGAAAAGGTAACTTGTAGAATGGGAAGAGATAATGGCAAATCATGTATCCGAGAAGGTGCTAGTATCCAAAATATACAAAGAACTCATACAGCTCAATAGCAAAAAACAGAATAATCCAGTTTAAAAATGGGCAAAGAACCTGAACACAGATTTTTCCAAAAAAAGACATCTGACTAGTCAGTAGGTACATGAAAAGGTGCTCCACATCACTTATCATCAGGGAAACACAAATTAAAACCAAAATGAGATATCACCTCACCCCTGTTAAAATGGCTATTAGCAAAAAGACAGGAAGTAGCAAATGTTGGTGAGGATGTAGATAAAAGGGAACTCTTGTGCACTGTTGGTATAAATGCAAATTGGTGCAGCCACTATGGGAAACAGTATGGAGGTACCTCAAAAAATTAAAAATAGCTCTACTATAAGATCCAGCCACCCTTATTCTGAGTATATACCTAAAGGAAATGAAATCACCATCTTGAAGAGATATCTGCACCCCCATGTTTATTACAGCATTATTTACAAAAGCCAAGATGTGGAAGCAACGTGTGTGTATGTAAGTGAATATTATTCAGCAATAAAAAGAAGGTAATCCTGTCCTATGTAACAACATGGATGGGCCTAGCATGATCTCACTTGTATGTAGAATCCAAAACAAAACAAAACAAAACAAAACACCCCTCCTAGTAACAGAACAGATTAGTGGTTACCAGTGGTTGGTGGGGTTGAGGAAAGGGTACAAACGTCCAGTTAGAAGAGGAATAAGTTGTGAGCCTCTAATGTATAGTGTGAGTAGAGTTAACAATCCCATATCGTATACTTGAAAGTTGCTAAGAGAGTAAATCTCAAAAATTCTTACCACACACAGAGAAACGGTAACTGTGTGAAGTGATGGATGTCTTAACTAACCTTATCGTGGTAATCATTTTGCAATATATACATATATCAAATCATTGTGTTGTACACCTAAAACTAATACAATGTTATGTGTCAATAATGTTTCAGTAAAGCTAGAAAGACAAACAGAACAACAAAAAAGAGTTAAGTTTCCTTCGCCCCCAGACCAATACTCATCTCTTTGGGAATAATAGTCCCACTGAGAATGCATATTTTAAAAAGACCCGCAACACAGATTGAGTTCTGACGTTTTTGCCCCACTTTGGAATTAGAGATAATGGATATAAATCTTATTATTCAATGTCTGGAACAGCATAGAGGCATGATAAATTATGACTACTATAATAAATGTTAATAAGATACATGGAGACGTAACATGTAACAGGATATTTCTTTGGAGCGCTGAGTATCATAAGATGTCCAGAGACATGTCTACTTTCTGTGTTTTATTGCCTTGCTCCCAGATCTTTATGAAGGCAATTTTATAAGACATCAGAAACTCTCCAGCAATCCCTCTGGAGATATCACTTCCCAGGAAACCATATTCTCTAAAGAATATTCGCAACATTGCTGTTCTTTGCAATACTCTGTGTATTTGTAAAATGCAAGGGGAAAAATACTCTCAGCAAATATGTCAAATAGAAAAATCACCTTTGCTTAAACTTATCTCTGGTCAGTAACAAACTATCATTTGTTTTGCAGTCAAAGGTCACTCTTTTTCTTTTTCAGCCTGATGAAATCTAAGCCCCAAAGCCCTGATATGTAGGACAGGGTTCCTGGGCTTGGTTTCATGTTTTTGCAGCAGCTTCGTTGGTACATTCCTTCCAGGCCTCCTCCATGGTGTTGGGTTATTAGCCAGACTCCAGAGAGAAAGAAGTACCACTGTATTGTAACCTCTCTGTGGCCTCACCAAAGCCTAATGCTTGGAAGCCTAACAAAAGTATAAATTTAACTGTGAGGACATTACGAAAGCATACCCCAGGAGGAAATCTCTGCGGATGATGTCAGAACAATTAGATATTAAAAGTTGCAGACTCCACGATTATTAACAAGCTCAGGAAAACTAATTAAGAAGGGTGAGTAGATGCTACCTGGCTCGCTCAGAAGTGTAGCTTGCCAATGAAGATTCTTTACCTGGAGATTTGGTGAGTTGCCTAGGAGTTTCCAAGTGTCTAATAGCTGGGGGCTAGAGCTGAGGACAGTGCACAAAGAAAAGAAGCTCAAGAAATTATTATTCTGGGGATACTTCTATTAGAGCTCTCATCTGGTACTTTAATCATTCATTCACATTTCTATTTTTTTTTTTTTTTACAGCCTGAGGACTCGAGTGTGGCAAGACTGTTCTTTACCACCTAATTCACTGGCAGGAACATACCTCTCAGGAAGAGCTTCTTATCATGATGATTATTATTATTATTCAAGGAATAATGAAACTTTCACCCTGATAAGGGGTTAGTTATATATATTCCCTCCAAAGAATGTATGCTTTTAAGTCAGATGGATAAGTTTCAGTTTCGGTTCTGTTATTTATAGGCATTGATTACTATATATATTTATGAGCCTCTGTTTTCTTATCTGTAAAATGGGAATAATTAATACTGCTGGGCACTTTAGAGTTACTGGGAACATCAAATAAGCCAGAGCATAGGAGTCTCACACTGTAATATGTTTACTTCAGTGTTTAACACATAGAAGGTATTGGATAAATGACAAGTATTATTGCTGTAATTGTTACTATCATGATCATTTTTAACAAGTTTCAGCTTTGAAAGTCATGAAATAAACCAAAGAAAATCATATATATTCAAAATTTTGCCAGAAGATCCATTAATTACCCTTAAATCAATAGAGCTGGGTCTCCAGGAGGATCAAAAACCAAGAATTAACTTAATTTTATTTGTTTTGCCTTTTGGCTGTGGCTTCTCTCTCCCTGAAGCATTGGAGGCCAGAGCCTAGTTTGTGGGGTGAAAGGGAGGAGACGTAAATCAAAGGATGTTTTTCTTTTGGCCAAAACTCACATAGTCGAATTTGAGTAAGTGGAGAATGTGTATGATGTGAGCCCCTATTTTATAACTTGTGTTTCTTTGAATGCTGACTTTGAAACAAGTTGGAGTCTCCACACACAGAGCAGACCTGGCTCATAAGAGAGTGAACTATCTGATAGAGAAGGCTGTTAAATCAAGGTAGATAGGAAGCTCCATTGCCATTTGTAGGTCTCTTATTTCATTACCATTCCCAAGAACTTCGAATGACAGATTTTCCAGTTTTGTTAAGTAACCACGATCAGTTGTTTTTGTCATAAGGTCAGCTGTGAAATCACCACCAGCTATGGCCATTTCCCTCTCAAAAATGTCATAATAAGCAGACCTAATCGTCTCCACCATTCAAATAACAGATCTAAAATGTCCCCTGGCACCCGTGTCAGCTGTGACCCTCATTATCAGAAACAATGGATTGTCTTAGCAATAGGGAACTGGCCCCTCTGGTCCATCAGCCCCCCCAGTATTCGAGGAATTGAAGAATTGAAGAAAGAAGCGGAATATCAGCAAGACCAACATGGACCTGGGCTCTTTCAAAAGCCGGAGCCTTGAAAACTGGTGGTTCACAGACCAAAGCCACCCCACAGATATTTTTTGTTGGGTTCACACAGTGTTAAATTTTTTTTTTAATTAGCTGCCAGTATTTAAAAATCAGGAGGTATTTCTTAAATTTTGTAATTTCTGGTTTCCCTTGAAAAATTCAAAGATTGGGCAATACTGGACCTGCCTTCCCACGTGGTTCCCATTTGGCCTCAGCTGAGTGACAGATCAGGTACACTTCTCCACTTTGCCAACATCCTAAGCACTTACCATTTTTTCTTTGTTCTACTTGTATTACGTATGTAACACTATTGTTTCAACATATTATGACTTTTCTTAGAGTAAAGACAAAAATAATATGTTCCCTGTACCCATGTTTCTACCCAAAGCAGGGAACAGAAATGACTATGTGACTTAAGACTTTTACAAAGCTTGGAACACCTGGGTGGCTCAGTCAGTTAACTGTCCAACTCTTGATTTCAGCTCAGGTCATGATCCCAAGGTTGTGAGGTCAAGCCCCACATCAGGCTCTAGGCTGGGCATGTAGCCCCTTTTAGATTCTCTCTCTCCTCCCTCTGTCCCTCTCCTCCCCTCTCTCACCCTAAAGTTTAAAAAATTATTTAAATCTTTTATCTGTCTCCATTCATGTAATATTCAGTTGATGCACACAATATGGGACACTACTAGTTTTTCAAATAGTGAAGTACCTCTATACTAGTTGGAAACAAACAAACAAACAAACCAACAAACCATTGTCCCCAGCTGTTCTGTATCTTCTGCTGCCATAACCATCACAACCCCTCCCTTGAATCCCAATGGTGGAGGGTTGATGCCAGCCCCAGCAGAGTGCCTTTAGGACCCTTCCGTTGTTCTGGGTACCCATAAACACCATTCATCTGGTAAGTTGAGAGTGGCAGGTTCCTTGGCCTATGTTTGTCCTTATTTCTGCCACTTTAAGACATCTCACCTCTGGAAACATTCTACACTGATGATGAAACCCATCATGCCCCACCTGGTCTCAACCCTCCAACCTAACAGGTCCCAAAAGCTTCCTGGTCCTCATTGCTACACGTGCTGGGAAAAGTATAAACGCCTCCCCAAAGGATGGTGTTCCCAGGAAATATTGCAATGTTGTCCTGGGCTTCAGGGAGGGAAGAGCCTACAAGTATTTGCTTAAAGGGTCACAAGTGAAACACATGCTTCCTATTCCTCCACTATGTTTAGTTTCCAAAGTGTCAAAGAGGATGCCACCCACCTTGGTGCCTGTGCCAAGGACAATCTTCATGGCCAACCCTGGGCTCTAGACATCTCACCAAGCTAACTCATTCTCATCTTTCAAACAAGTCTCAAACTCATTATGTTCTCCTCCATGATCATTTCTCCAGGCTGTTAGGTGTCCCTCCCACTGTGGGCTCGCCCCCTACTCCCGCACCACGCTGCCCTCACCGATTTGCTGTGCACATTTTATGTGCACCATTTATTTCCAGCTCACAGCACAGCTCATGGCACACAGTGGAGATTCAAAAGGTATTCACTGAATGAGTGACTGACAGAATGAAGGAAGAGTTCAGATTCCATAAACTGTGTGTGCTGCAGTGCAAGTGGCAGGTCCCTATTCCCACCAGCGTCTCCTGCTTGCCTCTTCACTCTTCCCACATGGGACTGTCTTCAGAGGAATGCCTTTGGGAACTGCAGCCCCTTCCCTGGAAAGTCAAAGGACGTGGGTATTTCTTCCCTCCACCCAAAGAAGCCAGTGACTGGTAAAAGTATAGAAGCAGCAACTCTTCCTCCCGGTGGGATAAGGTCTGAGGTACAATTTCTGTTCCATTGTTCCTTGCATGGTCATGCAGGTTATGGGGCTGGACCTGAAATCTCACCTTTGTTCCCTTTCCTCCACTCTACCCCACTTCTTCAGCTCTGTCTAGAGGGAGAACATGATTCTTGGGGCAGGACTGCCTTTGGGAGAATCCACTGTGGGACAAATTGGCCAGTGATCGTTTATCAAGCACTTCCTGTACACAAAACACAATTATTGGGTAACACCAGGAAGTAGATTGACTGGTGCTTCATTCCCTTCAGCCCTCATCTTTAGGGATAGTACAGTTCTAAAAATATTCAACCCTCAATGATACCATTTCAGCCAGCACTTTGTTATTTTGGCATTTTTAAAATAAAAACTTACCACAACAGTGGGTAGCCCATTTAAAAAAAATAAAGGATGCTAGAAAATCAATAGCTTTTACTCTAAAGTCGTAGAGAAGGTTCCAACTCCGGATTTTCTGGGATGATTCTTCCAGGGGAACTTGCACCAGCTATAATCACGTGGTTTTCCCAGATACCAAAATAGAGGAGTTATTTTGAAAGGTCAGTAATGGAGTCTTGATGTTGGCAGTCTTGAGGAAATCATTGATTGCCCCATTAATATTTTAACCTGCATGAAAGATAAGTAAAGGCTAATCTTGTTTTAAAAATACTCTACTAAAACCCATCTATCAAACAGGTCCACATTTGATTCCATTAATGCTAGTGATAAAAATCATAGATCAGGGTTTCTCAACTTTGGCATTATGGACATTTTGGGCTAGATAATTCTTTGTTACGGGGGCTGTCTTGTACACTGTGGGATATTTAGGAGCGCCCCTAGCTTCTACCCACTAGATTCCAGGAGCACATCTCCATCCCCACCCTGGCCAGTTGTGACAACCAAAACATATTTCCAGGCATTGCCAAATGTTCCCTAAGGACAAACTTGTCCCTGGATAAGGACCACTGATCATAAGTGGTAAATTCCAGAGGTTTGAGGTTCAGGGGCAGGAGAGTGGGTGTCAAAAGAGAACTCTCATTTCTTTTCCTTTCCTTTAAGTGTAACTGTGAAGAATAAAAGATGTCATCTGGATTCTGGAGATTAAAAATAGAACCCCCTATAAATGGGCACTGAAGTGAATAGTTGAGGTCGGCTTTAAGACTGATACAGAGCATTTTTACACAGTGTCCTTCTTTAGAAAAGAGGTTCACATAGTAAAGAAGATTGTTTAAAAATGTGTGTCATGATTTGTCTTGATGATTAAAAGACTATCTGGGAACTTGGTAGATCAAATCTAACTACTGATTAAACAGATTTCTCCCTAACACTTTTGGGTCAGCTTTTCTTTCCCGCTTGAAAAAAAGCAGGTCGCAAACATCTGTTTTGAGTCCTTGGAAACTTGAAAAGATTAAAATCAAAAATAAGAAGAAAATAAACAAAGTTTCTGTTACCATCTGTCTCCTAACGGTCTCTCACTTCAAATTATTGTGGTTGTAGAGAAGGGCAGACATTTTAAGTCTTTTGAATCCCTAAAGTAAGGCAATAAGGAGGCCTTTGTGGATAACTTTAAAGACAGTGAGGATTACAGTAAATCTTTTTTTTTTCCCTCAAATCCAATTCAACGCATGTATTTCCAGTCTCTTGGTGATGTATCTGTTTGAATGAAGCACATTGTCAGCCAAACAGTCAATGCTACATCAAGCCTCCATCAACTTAGATAGACTCTGTTAGTGAAAAGTATCCAATCAAAAACTGAATCCTTGGATATTTTGAATACTTATTAAAAGCATTCTGTCAGATGGAGGGATGTTGTTTTATACATTTTATGCTTAGGTCCTTCTGGAGTCAATTTGCTTATCCCCTCATCAATACCCGAAGCCAAAGGTATGACATGTCTTACTTATAATAAAGCCACTGCAAAATTCTTTCATGTGTTCCTATGGTTGAACATTTTATATATTAACACTTGAGTACTTTCCAGTATTTGGCTTTTTGTATTTTGGAGTTTACTTCACACGCTCTGTTAGGCACAGTTAAATGGTTAAATATCTACTCTGCTGTGTTTCTACCAAAGAGAACTAATGTTTGGCTTCTTTCTAATATAATTCCTTATCAGCTCCATCTAGGAACTGGCAAAGTCAACAGCTAAGTGAGCTGCCTGGTGGTCCCAATTTTAAAGTGGCTGGATAAAGTTTCATGGGTTTTAAAACCTAAATTCTAGTCATTATTTTACAGTCTAGTAGGGGAGTCAGACATTAAGCAACGAGTTACACCAGTAAATGTAAAATTACCAATTTGTTTAAGGCAGCATTTCTCAACCTCAGTAGTATTGACATTTGGGGCTGGATAATTCCTTGTTGTTGAGGGGCTGACCTGTGTATTGTAGGATGTATAATAGCATCCCTGGCCTCTACACACCTGGAGAACCTCACACCCCCTCCCCTCCAATTGTGACCCCCCCCCCAAATGTCTCCAGACATTGCCATGTGTCCTCTGGGGGACACAACCATCCCCAAATGAGAAGCAAGAAGGTACCAAGAGGACCGAGAAGTTCATGGTATTATCCAGAGTGTACAGCCAGTGATGTAGCACAGCCTGGATTTTCTGGAAAGACTTCTCTGAGGCTATGATGTCTGAGCTAAAATCTCAATGGTTAACAGGAGTTAACAAGGCAAAGTGGGGAAAGAAAGCATTTAATTCATTTGTTCATCCAAGAGATACTTAGTCTTAAAAAAGTAAGACAAAGTTGGAGGAACCACACTACTTCGTGTTAAGATTTACCATAAAGCTGTAGCAATCAAGACAGCGTGATATTGGCTAAGGGATATACACATAGATGCATAGAACCACATGGAGAGTCCAGAAATACACAAAAATGGCCTGTGGAGTGTTCACAAAGGACAAAGACAACTCAAGTGAGAAATGCTAGCCTTTACGGTAAGTGTTATTAGAACAGTTAGACATTCAAATGTTTTAAAAAATTAACCTCTTGGGACACCTGGGTGGCTCAGTCGGTTAAGCATCCGACTTCAGTTCAGGTCATGATCTCACGGTTTGCAAGTTCAAGCCCTGCGCCAGGCTCTGTGCTGACAGCTCAGAGCCTGGAGCCTGCTTCAGATTCTGTGTCTCCCTCTCCCTCTGCCCCTCCCCTGCTCATGCTCTGTCTGTCTGTCTGTCTCTCTCTCAAAAACAAATAAACATTAAAAAAAATTCACCTCTTACCTAAACCTCACACTTTATAAAAAAAATTAACTCAACATGAAATGAAAAACTATAAAACATTTAAAAGAAAACAGAGTCAAATTGGCATGACCTGGTGTTGGAAAAAGAGATCTTAAAGATTACACTAAAAGCCTGAGAAGGAGGAGGAGGAGAAGGAGAAGAAGAAGAGGAAGAGGAAGAAGAGGAAGAAGAACTCCTTGAATGCCTGCTCTATGTCACTTCTGTTCTGGGTGCTGGCGATACAGCAATCAATGAATCAAAATAACATCCATGCTTTTCGAGCTTCTCTTGTAGTAGGGAAGACAGTTAATAACCAGGCAAAACAAGAGACAGGTGTAGAAGGCTGTTTCATCTAGAGTGGGCAGGAAAATACTCTCTGACTACGTGATCTTTTTGCTGGTTCCTGAGTAATGAGAATAAGTCAGCCAAACAAAGACCTGGGGGAAATGAATTCTAGGCAGAGATAGTAGCAGGTGCATAGTGACCACAGGAGAGAGTCTGAGAATGTCCGGTACCAAATCTCCTTCCCACCCATTTGAAATCCTGACCGTGAGATTAAGAAACTAAAACCCAGAGGTGTGTAATGGCTGGCTAAGCAGTTGCTTACATGATGACCTATTTCTGGAGTCCATTTAGGTACAAATAGACCAGATCACCATTGGCAGAGTAAAAATCAAAGATACATTGTTGGCAGAACCTGCCTTACTCTATTTTTCAGGACAATCCATCCAAGATCACATTGTTTGAGTGGTCAAGAGAAGCCATCATTGGATGTATCCATTCTGTGGCTAAGAGAAAGAGCTCTTAATATGGCGTTGGCTATAAATCTAGCCCCCTTTCCTGAAGACAAAATTTACAAGAGAGATAAACAGCCTCCAATTCCTGTTAACAGTCTACAAGATTGCTTTATAATGAGGAAGGCAATTGACAAGATCATTTAAAAAGAAGTGATGTGGCAAATGCACCCAGAGGCTATGTTTTCTAATAAAAAGGTTGCTTTCAATGACATACAATATTTAGCAGAGCACTTTCCTGTGTTTATTTTTCCCAAAATAACGGCAGTTTCCAAATGCTAGTTCCCTACCTCCATCCTGATAATTCCCCAAGGATTCAGATTCTCCAGGGATACTGTTGAATTTTAGAGCTATAACTATCTAACTATCCCATTTTACAAAGAAAGGAACCGAGGCCCAGAAGAACTGAATGAGTCGCCAAGGTCATAAAATAATTTGTAACATTGCCAAGAATATCCTTTTCTAAGTATTCCAGTCCATGTTTCTTGCCCTGCATGAACTAACGCCTTTATTTTGCATAGATTGCTCATTAAACGAAGTGTGTTATGAACTGAAATCCACACTTCCCTTTGTCATTGCTCATCACACTAAACCAGGGGTAGAGTTTGCCCTTCATGGGACATCTGGCAATGCCTGGAGACGCTCTGGTTATCACAACCTGTGACGAAGAGTCTACTAGCTTCTAGTGGGTAGAGGCCAAGGATGCTGCTAAACATCCTATAATGCATAGGAAAGCTTCCATAGCACAGAATTTTCTAACCAGATTGACCATAGTGACACATTTGAGAAGTGTCGCCCTAGGCTTTGCATACTGCCTTTCTTCAGTAAACTTTCAGGTCAGTGAGATCGGGGCCTTTCCTCATTTACTCTTGTCTCTGCTTCTGGCAATCTGTCCGTGCTGCCGGCAGTCAATGCATTCTCAACACTTAAATGTTAAGTTAAATTAAATTTAAGACGCAGTGAAAGGCAGCAATTCCTTCAAAAACTGCTGAGAGGCAGAGGAATTGCAGAAACCAACGATTACTTCCCATAGTTAGGAAACATTTAAAAATGACAGTTCTTCATCTTTTGGAGAGCACACATCTCTTTGAGAATCTCACAAGAGCCATGGATGCTTTCCTCATAAAACTACCATCCTTAACAAAATTTCCATACAACAGGACCAATGGACTGACTCCCTGACATACTAGAGGGGTCAGAAGTTCTGGGTCTCAGGGCGCCTGGGTGGCGCAGTCGGTTGAGCGTCCGACTTCAGCCAGGTCACGATCTTGCGGTCCGTGAGTTCGAGCCCCGCGTCAGGCTCGAGGCTGATGGCTCAGAGCCTGGAGCCTGTTTCCGATTCTGTGTCTCCCTCTCTCTCTGCCCCTCCCCCGTTCATGCTCTGTCTCTCTCTGTCCCAAAAAATAAATAAATGTTGAAAAAAAAAAAAGTTCTGGGTCTCGAAAATAGTATAGAATATTTTTTTACTTCTCCTCACCCTTTGGATAGGATAGTAAACCACCGGTTCAATACTGACTGTCATTCTTTTTTTTTTTTTTTTTTTAATGTTTATTTATTTTTGAGAGAGAGAGAGGGAGACACAGAATCCAAAGCAGGCTCCAGGCTCTGAGCTGTCATCACAGAGCCCAACACATGCTCAAACTCAACGAACCATGAGATCATGACCTGAGCTGGAGTTAGACGCTTAACCGACTGAGCCACCCAGGTGCCTCCCCAGGGTGACATTTTTTTTAGGAAAATGGGTTCCTACTTTAAATATTTTAAAATAAAATGATTCAAATATTAGAAATGGCCTAGACAACCATTCACTAAAAAGGACAAGTGAAATGTAGAATATCATACTGGATCCATACACCTAAACCTGGATAGACTTTGTAAAAAAGACTGGATATTTAATAAAACACACAGGCTATGATAACTTATGTGTGGTCAGATATCACACATGTAAACTTTAAGACACAAATAAAACAACACTATGTAATATTCATAGATGCCTATATCTCTATGGAAATTTGGAAGGATTCATGCAAATTTCATAATAATAGTTACTCTTGTGGAATTGGAGGTAAGAAAAAGTCTCCGGTTGGGGTGCCTGGCTGGCTCAGTCAGTGGAGCGTGAGACTCTGTATCTCAGGGTCGTGAGTTTGAAAGCCCCATGTTGGGTGCAGAGTTTACTTAAAAAAAAAAAAAAACGAAAAAACAGGGACTAGGAAGCACAAGGAACTTCACTCTTCTGTAAAGTTCTATTTCTTCTGATTGAAAACAAAGGACAATGGACACACGTGTTAAAACTTCCAATCCTGACCGGTAGCTTTAGGGATTTTTGTTATATTTTGAGATAGTCTGTATTTTGAAAACATTTCTGAAAAAGGAAAAAAAAAATCTCAGATTTACAATGGAGGTTTCCAGTTTCTGAGACTCTTAGAAAAATGATCTCTACTCCTTCTCCAAAGTGTACTAAGGTCCTTATAAGTTTACTGTGTATTTTGTTTGCTTTGGCAAAACAAGCAAACTGCACTGCTCTGTATGCATGGCTTAGTTTTTACAGTTGCCGATTCACAACTGTATTTTGCTTTTCCTGCCCAACTAGTTCTTATGCATGGTAGAGAAATCAACAAGGTTCCTCTTAAATATTTTACTGTTTCTCTTTCCTTGGCCAAATTTAGTAAAGAGATGCAGGGAGAGAAAATGTAGAGGAGTGGAGATGCAGAAAGTTTCCTTAGTACATGAATGTAGTAGAATTATACTGGTCTTCTATAAATGTTAGAACCAATTTAGATTATATGATCATGTGACTGAAAAGCCATTTATTGGAGTACAGATTGTGTGCTCCAAAGACAGTGAGTATCATCTTCATTTTTTTAAACAACATACAGCATTTGAAATCATGTAATTAGGAACATCATTTAAATGTTAGCAAGAAAATAGAAGCAGATGTTTGTATTAGAAAAGTCCTAGGCCATAAGCCAAGCAGCCAAGATTCCACTTCCTGTTCCACTATTAAATGACCACGTGTTCTTGGGCAAATCACCTTGACTGTCTGAGCCTCACTTTCCTGATCTGTGAAGTAAAAAGGCTGAAATGGATCAGGGATCTCCAAGTGGGGGCCCTTGAGTCATATCAGGTCTACAGATAGGTTTTGTTTGGCCAAGTGCTCAAATGGTTCCAAATTAGTCGTCAACATTTAATAATCAAGAGGTTTTGCTAAAAATCCAGGACTCCGTCTTCTCTTAGAAAGAAAATCTGGCAACACTATTCCCAAAACATTATTACTGAGCAGTGAGGGCTACCACGGGACAGGGCGTATACTTTCCAAAGTGCCACAGTCTTGTAGAGAACAACCATTCTCCACTGTTAACACTTGAACAGTTGCCCTCATTTATCTTCTTGCCTGGCCCCTCTAGGCGTTTCAGTTTGTAACTCCTGGACCAGAAGTTCTCTAAATTCCTTCAATTTTTATCATTTCTTGCTGCTAAGCAGAAAAGGGGTTGCCATGAGTCAACTAGGCACCCAAATCGAAACAGACATATGGAAAAATGAAACTGGATGAGCTTCTATTCATTACTGGGGTGGAGAGGAAAACTATGTTGAGCTAATGGAAATTTTGTTTCCTTGTTTTATTCATTTTTTAAAGAAATCATGAAATCATGAATTTTTAATGAAATAATCCTAGAAGCATGGAAAGGACGTAGAATTATTAGAGTGGCCAGTCTATGGGGGAAAAAATTGTTACATCTAGAATAACACTTAGAAATATCCTTTTAGAAATACTGTATTAACATCAAATTGTACAGGCTGGATTTTGAATCTTTCCTGAAAATACACTCAGGTACACCCACACATGAATCCAGATGTTTATGTTAATATTTCCAACTTTTAATCTCCAGCAAGTCAGAAAACACCATGTCAGTTTGCAACCTCTCCAGTGAAAAAGAGTCCTTCCCAAAGTCACTACCAAAATAGCCGCTCTAACAAGACTGGGATCTTTGTGATTAGGTAACATGGCTACAAACTAACTATAAAGCATGGGTTTTATCTCCCATGGAGTGTCCTTGCCCTTTGGAAGGAAAGACGGTACACTCTGAACACTTAGATTTAAGATTCCACTGGACTCACACTATTCACTAAGGGGTTGGACTACAACACTGGCCTCCTTCCAAGGTGTTTTAGTTCGTGACATGCCAAAAGAACATTATTAAAAAGCATTTTCACGTATAAAAGAGCTTAGCGATATACCCTCAAAAGACAATTACGTATGTATCATCAGGAGGTTCCCATTCAATTACATTACTTCCGAAATCTGCAAGCAAGCACAGTTAGCCTAGTGACACAGATTCGTGTTCACAGCTAATCATCAGCAACCGCTTCATTTGAGGCTGAACCCTATGAAACTGCCGATATTTGACCTTTAACCCCAGAAGGCAATTTCCTACGATTTAACTTCGTATCAACCTGTGTTGTATTTAAATGTAAGTACTTAAGTTTGTAGTTTTGTTTGTTTGTTTGTTTGTTTCTAATTTCAGGACATCAAAACTAGCACACTTACAATAAGGCACTGATTTTTAAAAAATTTTTTTAATGTTTCTTCATTTTTGAAAGAGAAAGACAGAGCATGAGCAGAGGAGGGGCAGAGAGAGAGGGAGTCAGAATCTGAAGCAGGCTCCAAGCTCTGTCAGCACAGAGCCTGAGATGGGCTTCCAACCGACAAGAGGCGAGATCATGACCTGAGCTGAAGTTGGTTGCCTAACCAACTGAGCCACCCAGGCACCCCAATAAAACACTGATTTATTGTTATTTACATCATGTGACATAGGCAAAGATTGAAGATAATATTCTAGTGCTTTTGCGCTACATTTGAGAATAAAAAAAACAGTAGTCTTGGTTGAGTGGTGAAAGAAAAGGCTTTTAATTTTTATCTCGATATATGTGCAAAGGCCATGGGGTTAAATGAAAAGGTGAGGCTTCAGTTATAATAAACATTCTCCATGGAAGCGTGAAGTCGCAGGTCACCCTGTTGTTCTTTATGTGTTAAGTGCTTTCGGGGTAGAGGTGTGTGTCTGGGGCTCACATAGAAATGGATAATGCTAAAAAAAAAAAAAAAAGAAAGAAAAAAAAAAGAAATGGATAATGCTTTGGTACCCTTTAAAAAGGGGCAGACTGGGGCACCTGTGTGGCTAAGTGGGTTGAGCGTCTGACCTCAGCTCAGGTCATGATCTCACCGTTCATGAGTTCAAGCCCAACATGGGGCTCTGTGCTGACAGCTTGGAGCCTGGAGCCTGCTTCAGGTTCTGTCTCCCTCTCTCTCTCTGTCCCTCCATGCTCACGCTCTTTCTCTCTCTCTCTCTCGACAATAAATAAACTTAAAAAAAAAAGGGACAGAGTAACTTGGAGTGTATCAACAGCTGCCTGTGATTCTCATTAACAGTTCTTGGTTATCTAAAGTGTGCTTTAGAAAGAACACACAATTAACCTTGGACAACCAAGTACCTGCAACTATGGTTGTTGATTGGTCTAATATTACTGTGATTTAATTTTAAAGTCCCTCTTAAGAACCCTGGAAATCAGTGCAATCTACCTAAGCCATTTTATTAATAACAAAAGTACCAAAAAAGCCTGGGCCTCCTGTATGGTGGATGAGGCTTCCATTCTCAGAGTCAGAAAGTCCTGGGATCAACTGTTAGCTCCTGACTTATTGGCCATATAACCTCAAGCAATTCATTTCCCCTCTCTGGGCCTCAGTTTCCTCACATGAGGAACAACAGGGCTTTGCTTCATCGAGTGACCAACTAAGTGAGACCTCAAACAGAAAGTGCTTAACAAACATGAGTATGTGTTCTTATTACAAAACTAATGAACATTTGCTCACTCACAAGCTTTTAGCTACAAAATATGCAAGCAGTATTCGTGTTCTTATTCCCAACCTGAGTTTTCAGTGGGAAATTATTAGGAAGCACAAACTCCTTTTTTTTTTTTTAGTCTTTTTTAAACATTTGTTTTGAGAGAGAGAAGTGGGGGAGGGGAAGAGAAAGAGAGGGAGACAGACTCCCAAGCAGGCTCTGTGCTGACAGTGCAGAACTGGATGCTTAACTGACTGAGCCACCCATGCACCCCAATGCACAAACTCGTTGAAGCTGTGAGGACCAGGATGCTGCAGGGATGGTGTGACTTCTTTTTAGATCTGGTTTTAAAATTGTAAATAAAGCCAAAAAAATCAAAGAAGCCCAACTGTTCACCAATACATCAATAGGGAATTGGGTGTTCTGAAGCGGGCTCTGCTCTGACAGCAGCAAGCCTGAGGTGGGCCTTGAACTCATGAACTCAAGATCATGACCTGAGCCGAAGTCAGACACTCAACCAACTGAGCCCCCCAGATGCCCGCCTGCATGTACATTTTTAAAAGCCTAGGAGTATAAAGAGTTATAAAGGTGCTCATTTAGGGTGGTGAACTTATGGCTAATTTTCAATTTCTATTTTTCGTACTTTTTGTGTGGTCAAAAACTTGCCTAATGAATATATATCCATCTTTAGCCTAAGTAAATAAGTACATAGATAAATAAAGAAACCAATAAATAAATCTGTTTTAATTTGGAAATAAAATATTCCTAAAACATGTTCTTATTAATTCAGTAGCTGAATCTCATGGTGCACATACTGAAACATCCTCCTTGGAACTGCACAGAACTGAGATAAAGAGCTAGAAGGTGGAGGTCCAAGCAATTCCTAGCACCACTGTGCATCAAAAATCTGGGGAGGCTGTCATTTGTCACCTGGAAATTCTCCATTTCAGGATAGAATTGTTTTCTCTTTTGCTGCTTGTTGTTTTTTTTTGTTCATACGTATTTGTCTCATCTCACCAATTATTATGAGTTTCAGAAAGGCAAGACCCATTTCTTTTATTTCATTTGTTGCATGATTTCTGCACAGTGCCCAGCCCTGTGTTAAGTATTCACTAGTCATACGGAAAGTACAGGAATTGCTAGTCTCTGAGTGTGGTTCCTCTAGCCAAGCCCATGGTGGAGATGATAAATGTACAGTCCACGGGTGGATTTGACCTGCTGACATGTTTCATTTTGATCATAGGATATTTAAAAACGGTTAGTTGCTTGCCAAGGTGTTTTGAACATGGGGAGATTTCATGCCAAAATCCAGGTTTCCAGCTTTTCTTGGAAAATCAAAACATCGGATCAATCAGATCAATACTCCCACATGGCACAGTGTGCCAAGCACGACAGCAGCTGCCTCCTTCAGAAGGGGAGAATATGTTCTCCATTTTGCCACAGTCCCTACCTGATTACTTCACATCTGTTCTACTCTACTCCTTAGTGTTACCTACCAGGCCCTTGAGTTGGACACTTTTGAGAAGTTCTCTGCTTGGTTCTTCCAACCTACAAATCTCTTGGGCTTCACTGCTTGGTCCATACTTTGTTCAGCCTTCTGACCATGCTCTCTTATAAATGGAGTGATTTCTTTCAGGAAAGCAGCCTAGCAATGCTGCATTCTTTGTGAAGCCGTTTCCAGATTCCCTCTTCCAGATGGATCTTTTAAGCACTTGTGTATAGGTTAAGCACTTGTCACGGGTACATTGTACATTGTAAGCACCCCAAACACCTTAACCCTATTATTACACCTTTTTGTGTTCCCGTCTTTTCTTTCAGATCATAAACTCCTTGCTAGCATAAAGGGTGTCACTCATCTTTAGACCCGGTTGTAGCAATTGTACAAAATTGGTGCGTAATAAGTGTGCATTGAATTAGATAGGAATGCACGCACAGCACTGAATTCATCATGAGAGTGTAACAATTTAGGGTGGAAAAAAAAATCCTGGGTCAGTGAGGTTGGGTGGGCAACAAGGGATGTGGAGGGAAGAGCAAAGGGGTATTTCTCAGGTGGACCCCTGAAGAATTTGTTAAAAATGCAGTTTTCTGATCCATGAGCCTTCTGGAGCTGGGGTCTTGGAATGTGAGGTTTTATCAACCCCAACCCCAGAGATTCTGATATAATTAAAGAAATTCTGATATAATAAAAGAAAAGTAAATCCACCCTTCTAATATGTATCCAGAATTAGTAATTCTATACTACACTAAGAATAAAGAAAACAAGTTTTCTTTGTTCTCTTGCATTGTGCTTTTTTATTTTGCTATTTTTGTATTTTATAAACATTTATCACAGATTGAAGTTGGAAACAAAGCTGTCCTTTCTCCTTTAATAATAATCACTAATATTTATTAAGCATTCACCATGTGCCTGACACTATTCCAAATGCTTTACAGGTGTTAACTAATTCAATCCTTACAACAACCCTATTAGGATGGCCTTATTATTATCCCTATTTTAGGTTGAGTAATGGAAAAGTTGGGTTTCAAACCCACATATGACCGACCTGGAGCTCCCGTTGTCAAGCAGGGGCCTCTTGGCTCCAAGAAAATGCAGTAAATATCCCACATCTTCCAGAAAACTCTCTAGACTACTCTGACTGACCACATCAACCTTTGACAACGCTTACGTTCCATTTTCCATATTGTGGTCTGCATCTAGGTCCCCCCCCCCCCAAATATATACCAAGCACTTTTTGGATGGCCAGCCTTGTGCTATTCATTTCCCCTGCACTGTTCCACTTTGCTGTACATTCCCTGGGATGTTCTCTAGTGCCTTTGGTATATGTATTGACTTTCTCTCCAAGGACATTACGTGCACTTATGAGGGCAGAGTAAGCCATTACTCTCTGCACTGCTGCCTTACCTGGGGCCCTTTGCTGCTGTCTACATGGAACAGACAGTATTGTGCAATGGTGAGGGAGTCTTCAGATCTGAGTTCAAAGACAGGTACAACCACCTCTAGTTTCATATTCTTGGGCAGGTCAATGAACCTCTCTGACCCTTAGGTTTCTCCTCTGCAAAATGCAAGTCCATTAACTCAACAGACATTGAACGAGCTACTGTTGTGTGGCACGGGCTGATCAAAGTCGGTGTAGACCCTGAGCTCATGGGGCTTCTAGTCTTCTCCCTTTTCTCCCAGGAGAACTAAATGGGATAATACCAAGTAAAGTGCTTACTCAGGTCAGGTCTTGGGGGCATGTAATAGCTGCTCAACAGATGTCAGTTATTCATTCAATACAGTCTATTTAATTAGAAGCAAGCAGTCCACTCAACACCAGAAGAAAATTTAATTACTTCACACCACACAGATGTAATATTATACACCACTCCATCTCAAGCCTTTACTATTCAGTTCTTGCTTTGCACTTCATGTCCATAGCAGCTATGCCAGGGCCTGGGAAAACAAGTGAGCCTTCCCTCCCCAACCCTGTCCTTCTTTTGTAGGCTGGTGATCTGTCAGAAGAAGAAGGAGAAGGAGAAGGAGAAGGAGGAGGAGGAGGAGGAGAAGAAGAAAGAGGAGGAGGAGGAGGAAGAGAAGGAGGAGGAAGAGGAGGAAGAGGAGAAGGAGAAGGAAGAGGAGGAAGAAGAGGAAGAGAAGGAAGAGGAGGAAGATGAGGAAGAGGAGGAGGAGGAGAAGCAGAAGCAGAAGCAGAAGCAGAAGCAGAAGAAGAAGAAGAAGAAGAAGAAGAAGAAGAAGCAGCAGGAGGAGGAGGAGGAAGAGGAGAAAGAAGAGGATGGGGGCACCTGGGTGGCTCAGTCAGTGAAGCCTCTGACCTCAGCTCAGTTTGATCTAGGAGCTGATGGGTTTGGTGGGTTGGAGCCCCCCCTCCCCTCCACATCGGGCTCTGTGTTGACAGTTCAGAGCCTGCTTCGGATTCTGTGTCTCCCTCTCTCTCTCTGCCCCTCCCCTGCTTATATGTGCAATAAACATTTAAAAATTTTAAAAAAATAAAAGAAGAAAGAGGAGGAGGAAAAATGCCAAAACCAGGGTTAGGGAACTGGTCTCTTTCATATACTGACATTGATGTATCAACCAAACTTTCAGCAAAGTGCAGAGGTATGATATAATTGTGTAGTCTCAAGACAATTATTTAAAAAAATAGATTTAGCTTTAAAAATGAATTCATAGCATATAGAGAAGTGGTCCGGCAATAGGACGCACATGCAAGGGTGTTTGGGAACTATTTTTTCTCAGTGCCGACAGTGCATCTCCCCTCCGGTGCGCTACTCCTCAACTCATTTGGAGATGCTGTGACCATCCCAACAGCAGATCCTTCCTGAATGGTCCTCCCTTCCTCCTCCACCCTTCTCTCGTTTGCCACGTCACACTCGGTATCAGATCAAGCTGCAATCTCTGTCTTGTCACTTAGCAGCTATTTTGAGTTAACCTCTGGAGTTTCTGCAGGAGTAGAGCAGAATAAAACTCTCCTGAGTCAGGACCGTTCTGGAGGGAAAATGCCAGGCACGGAGTAGCCTTTTATTCTCTTTTTTACTCTACCCACCCCCCCTTCTCCTTCCTTCTTACTCTTACTTCCCTCTCTCCCTTTTTCCTTCCTTCTTCCCTCCTCCCCTCCTTTCTCCTTTTCTCTCTTTCAAGAAAAGCCACCAGGTTCGCGGGAATCTCAGAGGAAGTCCTTAGCCAGACCCACTCCCGTTCCAGATTAGATCCCCAGCTTCCCGCGGGCGCCCATGCCTCATCCCCTTTATTCTAAGGTCAGCGAGGGCTTGGGATGTTTGAAGCCTGGGAGGCGAACAGAGTCCCTCCCCGCGCTTTTCTGACTCGGAGCCAGAGATGGAGAGGCGCGGGCTCGCGCCCCCTCCCTTTCCCCCACTTTCGGCAGCGCCAGCCGCTCCGCGCCCCTTGGCACCAGCGCCTTTTCTCTGTCGGGGAAGGCGAGCCCAGCCCGCAGCCGCGCGGCGGGGGCCGAGGGCGCCTCCTCCCTTCCTCCCGCTCCCCTCCCCTTCCTCCCCTCCCGATACAATGACTGGGCCGGAACAGCGCATCAGCCGAGTCTCATTGGCAGCGGCCGCCCCAGCCCCCGGAGAGGCGGCGGGAGGGGGCAGCTGGGGAGAGAGGAGCCGGGAGCCGGGGCTGACAGCGAGGGCGGGCGGGCAGGACGGAAGGACGGGAGGACGCGAGGCAGGCGGCCGGGGCACAGCTGTTAAGTGTGGATCAAAGCGAGGACGCGCGGCGAGCGGCGGCGGGGGCGACGAGCGGCCCCGGGCCGGGGATGCGGCGGGCGCCGGCGGTCCAGCGAGCCCGGGAGTCGGGCCGCGCGGCTCACGTGCTGTGCAGGAGCTTGGGCCGAGAGGAGAAGGAAGAGGAAGGCAGGCGCCCGGGAAGGCGCTGCGCAGGGCGGAGTTGCTTGCACGGCTGGCTCCGAGCCGGTCGCCAGGTCCCGCGCGGTGAGCCACCGAGACAATAAAGTAGCGGTCCGCAGCCGCAGAGCGAGGAGGCAGCAGAGCAGGTAGGGGGGCGACTGCCAGGGGTGCCCAGCTTGCTGCGGGGGGTGGGGGGGGGTGTGCGACCGCGAGCGGCGGCCACCTCGGGCGCTGAGCGTGCGCCTCGGGCGCAGCGCGCGTCCGGGGACCCCCAGCGGAGGTACGGGGCTCCGGCGCTCGCGCGGGTAGGAAACCCCGCCCACGGCTCCTGGGCTCCGGCTACCTCCGCTGGAGGCCCCGGAGCACTTGGCTCGGCGCTTTGAGCGCTTTGGTGGTGTGGGGCCAGGAAGTTTGGCGGTTTCGAGGCGTTGGCGCTGGTGGGGTTTGTAAATGCGCCGCCAGGGACCATGTGCTTTGGTTGTTGCGCGTTCGTGGGAGGTGGGAGAAACGCTGATGAATCCCAGATACTTTCAAAAGGCAGGGAAAGGACTGGCGTTAGGAGAGGATACTTGGGGTTTGGTTTGTCTGCCCCTTTTAACTAGGCGTGTCTGATCCTAGCCGCTTCTCTGTTGGAAAGGCTGTGTGCGTGTGGATCGCCCTCTATCAATTTTCTGGAGTATTTCACCTTTCACCTTCGTGTGTGTGTGTGTGTGTGTGTGTGTGTGTGTGTGTGTGTGTGTGCGCGCGCGCGCGCGCGCGTGTCGGGGGAGGGGACAAAGATGATGTTTTTGGGAAATGCCATTCGGTTTGGACTGGAAGGTAAACTTCCTTTGCATTGAATGCCCTATGCTCCGAAAGAAACTACTGAGCAGTGATTGGTGTTGTTGACAAAAGGGGTGAGAGCTGGTCTGAAATCTTCCCCGAGCCTGAGAAAGCAGCCGCAGGAGGAGGTCTCTCGCGCTCTCCTTTGTGTGGACGCTTCCTTCCAGATGTGAGAGGGTTGGGCTGGGCGCTCCTGGGTGGGGTAATAATTATCCCGAACATTGCTGCGATCTGCTAGGACTTGTAAACATACCAGAGCCAACTCCTCTGAACTTTTGCAAACCAACTTGGTCTGCTTGCCGGTGCCCAGACGGCTGCGTCTGGAAGGTGGCCCCTTCCGAAGAAAGACTGCGGAGTGCTGACAGCAGCAGGCTTTCCGGAAAGCTGGTGGATCCACAAAGGTTAGCTAGTATTTGCCCCAGAAATTGACCAACCAATTTGGAGGATGTGTGCAAGGTTTTAACGCAATCCCTGACATGCTGCCTCCCGTCCTCAAGAGAATGCATCTGTGGAGCTTCCAAATCAAATATCTGGAGGAGAAGAAAAGCAGCTTCACCTTACTTAACGTCCTCAGGCGGCACTTTCATGTGCCATACACATGCTGTTAAGAATGGTGGTTGACAGCTTATTGTGTGTCGGGCATCCCAGTGGGCACGTTTTGGGCATTATAAATAGTCCATGGAGTGGTAAGCTGAGCGCAGAGGGAGGTTAAGTAGCTTGCTGTAAGTCACACTGGTAATTTGGAGTTTACAAGACATCTGATTCCAGATGCCGGGCTCTAAAGGGGATGTGCTGTAATGGCATTGATGATGACGAAGAAAATAATAGTAATAACAATAAGTCCCTCATATATTTTTTATTAGATTACATAACATGATGGTGACTGACCTAAAGTAAATACTCAGTATATATTTTGGTCTCTAAATTAAATGTCACAAACTAGGTGATGGTTATATTGATAAGTCTATGATGTTTTTTTCTTTTTTATATATCTGAGAATTTTGTAATAACAAGTAAAGCACAACTACACACACACACACACACACACACGTTTGAACAATGCTTACATTTCTTTTTTTTAAATTTTTTTTTCAACTTTTTTTTTTTTTAATTTTTTTTTTCAACGTTTATTTATTTTTGGGACAGAGAGAGACAGAGCATGAACGGGGGAGGGGCAGAGAGAGAGGGAGACACAGAATCGGAAACAGGCTCCAGGCTCCGAGCCGTCAGCCCAGAGCCTGATGCGGGGCTCGAACTCACGGACCGAGAGATCGTGACCTGGCTGAAGTCTGACGCTCAACCGACTGCGCCACCCAGGCGCCCCAATGCTTACATTTCTTAAAAGAGGGCCAGAAGAATTCAGGCAATTCCAAGGACTTACTGCCCAGGAGAGGTTAATCACTTCTTTATGACATCTGCAAATATTAATCAGACACTTTGGTTGCTTAAATTCAGTAATGCAGGTGGAATGTATTTGAAAAATATAATGAGGGAAAATGAAGAAATCTACCTAAAATGCCATTTTAGTGAGGTTTGAGTTTCATTATTGCTGGGAAAATCTCAGAAGTCGCTTCTCCTGGGTTATGCAAGTGATTGCCTTAAACCTCACCCTGCTTGGAGATGAGTAAATTTTCTTCTTAGTGGCAGGACAGTTCTTGACTTCTCAAACAGGCAGACAGTTGTGCTTGAACCTAATAATCTAGAATAATTTCGGGGGAGTTAAAGCTACAGCCACTCCAGAGTGTAAAAGCAGCTAAAGTTTTCTCAGTATTGTTTACTGTCATCACTGGCCTGTTTCTAGCCAGCATGAGAATCCTTGTTCTCCATTTGATTTCACAGATTTAATCAAGATTCCGCATTGCTTTGAGCAGACAAAAAGGAAGTTTTGGCTAACTGACAATACAAATAAGGTACATGGAAAACAGTTAAAAAAAAAACACCCTGTTTTATACAGCCTGCAGTGATTGTCTAAAATTTCAGGAACTCTTCATAGTTATTTTACACACAGTACACACATAAGTGAAGGGTTGAGGCTTGCACTGCAAGTGACCTCCCTCTCTCTCTCCATCTCTTTCCCTTCCTCCCTCTCTCTTCCTATCTCCCTGCCTCCCTCTACATCTGCCCCAGAGATCTGATCTTATCATGAACACATTATTTTTACATACTCAGTAAGTGCTGAGGCTCACTGGAATTACTATCTTCAGCCTATAGATAAATAAATCATATAAGTGAGCTCACCAGTTAAGACTTAGGTGTCTCTCTCTCTCTTTTTTTCTCAATGTATCTCTCATCTCTCTCTTTTTAGATATGATTTTTATTTTGTTTTAGAAGATGCTTTTTTTAAAAGTAATTTATTTATTTCTGGGTCATTAAGATTTCTCTTTCCTCTTCTGGTAAACATGTGCCCTGGGTAGTCAGAAATGGTAAGGTAGCAGTTTTCTATTGCTAGATGCTTGATTTAGGGGCCAAATCCTATTTTCCTCAATGATCTGATTGACCAAAATTATCATGATGTTTCTTATCTCATTTTTTTCTGGTACGATCCTTTTTTAAGCTAATCGCACAAGGCAATGTTTTCTAAAATGAAGATCATGAGGGCCGCCTGGGTGGCTCAGGCGGTTGAGCTCTTGGTTTCAGTTCAGATCATGATCTCACGGTTCATGAGTTCAAACCCCGCATTGGGCTTTGTGCGGGTAGCACAGAGCCTGCTTTGGATTCTCTGTCTCCCTCTCTCTCCACCCCTTCCCCCGCTAGCTCTGTCTCTCTCCAAAATAAATAAACATTAAAATGAAGGTCATGAAATCGATTTAGTGGGCTGCAACCAGTATTTTTTTTTTTAAAGTATAACAGGACAGAAAATATCAGCATCATCATATGTTAGTAAGTGTTCTGTAGTTTCATGAAACTTTGAGTCAGTTCTGTAACTGGGGCTGCATGCACATTCTGGGTTGCAGTATAAAATGTAATTCTTACCATGAGTTGCTGTCTAAAAAGTGGAAAGCTACTGCCGCAGGGTGTATTTTCATAATAAGTGACAAACACCCAATTCAACTGGAATTAGGAGATACATATCTATACAGATATGTATATAAATATGTATGTAAATTTTTTTCATATATACAGGTTCAAGTTACTGAAAGATACATACTTAGAACTGGCCCCAAGTGCATCTTGTTCAGGGCTAAACAATGACTTCAGAATCTGATTTCTTCCTTTGGGTCTTCAGCTCTGTCTTCCTCTTTTTTCCTCTGGGTATAGGGTCCCTGTCGGGTGACTAGCTGACTATAGCAGTGACTAGTTTACACGATTTTCAGTTCAAGTCCAACAAAAAAGGATAGACCTCCTTTGCCCAGGTGTTGAACAAAAAGCCTCAAAACTAGTTCTGACTGGCCTGATTGGCATGGTTTGGAGGGAAGCCCTGTGCCAAATGACTTCTGCAGAGGTTGAGGTCTTTGCCTTGTGGTGGAATCTCACCCAGACCACATGGACTGTGGGTGGCAGAGGGCTGGACCTCCAGATGAATACAGTTGCTGGATAAAGGGGAAATGGATGCTGAGGAAATCAAATACACATTTGTTGAAACGTACAAGTGTCTGACTCAGTGAAAGGGGATTTCTGTTCTCCGTGATGCCCGAAAGAATGGAGGCTGAACTGAATTATACTGAGGCACATAGGTTATCAATATGACTTCTCATGTATGCAAGGAAAGCCTTAGCTGTCACTTTTAACCTAGTCAATACCAGGACTTAGGAGATCACAATGCAGAACAGGTCAAATTGATAGCGGTTGCTCTGCTTCACAATGGCACTGAGGGAAAAAAAAGGCAGATATATTGATTAAAAATCCACTACAGACCCTAAACCTCTTGCAAGGGGTGGTCTTGACCCTTCTTGCGTTTATGTGCGAATCTTGGAAGGCGGCGTTTATTTTAATCACTTGGCTGCACTAATGTGGTGAAAGTAGTTGTTGAAGTGGTGTCTTTCAGCAAATTGTCTGAAGAATACACCTCCTTGAGGGCCAAGGCCAGTGAGTTTTCTGCTCCACAGCTCGTCAGCCTTGAGATATTTATCTGGGTCTATGTTACTCTGCCCTTGGGGATGTGCTGCTTTTAATTATCCTCTGCCACTTCGTGTACAATTATCCAGTGGGTAAGGGGGCCCTAATTGTGTGCGGCTGCGGAGATAATGTGCACTCACAGCAGAGGTTCCCTCGAAGTAGGGGACGGATCATGCTGGCTTGCCCGGGTCAGTCCTGGTTAATGCCTCCGCCTCCAGTTTGGATGATAAATTATATGGTCACCTCACATAGACTATTTTAGGGGACCGTGATTAGAGGTCTTTTTAATAGATAAAGAATTCCTTTCACCAGGCAAGATTAAATGTAACATTTAAGGATGGATGCTTGTGTGGTTAAAGTAAAAAGGAAAGCAAGAATGTGGTTACCAGAAAGGTCATGATAGTGTAGTGATTCTTAACCCAGAATGATTTTGGCCCCAAAGGAACCCTTGTCAATGTCTAGAGAAATTGCTGCCATTTATTGTTGCCCTTTGGGGAAGGTGCTGTAGGCATCTAGCATGTGGAAGCCAGGGAGGCTGCTAAACATCCCACAATGTACAGGACAACCCCCAGAACCCAGGATGTATATAGTGTTGAGGATGAGAAAGCCTGGTATACTAGTTATATTTGAGGAGGAGGGAGAGAAAGTGTCTAGGAGCTTCTGAGGCAACAGAGTGATGGATACGTGGCTGTTTACGTGGAGATTATAGTGAGTTGTGTAGTTCCATTTTGTTCATTTTTCATGTATGTCATACTTAAGAATAAAAAAAAACTTAAAAAAAATAAAGAGATGCTCACCATAACTGCAGGATAGGATGGACATCCCAATGCCTATGAGGGTCCTGTTCAGATGTGAAGGCTCAATAAATAATAGTAGAGAAGAGCTAATGGTAACAAGACCAGCTCACATTCCCTAAGCATTCACCTGTGCTGGGAATTGCTTTGCCAGGATCCCATCATATTTGTTGAATTGACAAAGTCTATGTGTTGACCAGTATTTTACAGAAAGACAGAATGAGTTTGGGTTAGGGACACTGGCTCTCGAGTCAGATGACCTGCCCTCAAATCCAGTTGCACCACCTATGGAGTGTAGGACTCTGAGCAAGTGGCTTACCCTTTTTTGTGCCTCACTTCTCTCGTCTATAAAATGGGGAGAGTAGGAGTTCCTACCTCATTGGGTTAATGTGAGGATAAAATGACAGTGTAAAGTGCTTCATCCAGTGCCTGCTACGTATTAAATACCCCATAAATATTAGCTATTATTATTTTGGAGGCCAAGAAGAAACATTAATAGCTATATTTTTTTATTGGACACTATGTGCTAGATTTCAGTCTAAGCATTTTTCAGCCATCCTTTTCTTTATGCTTGCAAAAATCCTCTGATATAGGTGTTATGTACGTTTATCGCTCCCATTTTATAGATGAGGAAAATGGAGACTTGGTGAAATTAGCAAATCATGGAGACTTAATTTCAACCCGAAGTCGTTCTGACTGCAGAGCCTCTGCTCTCAGGTATTATGTCCTTTTGTGAGATCTGAAAGGGAAACTTGAGATCAGCTAACCCACAAAAAATCAGCTAGTCCCAAAGAGAGATGTGATTTGGCAAGTTATTAAGGGATGGTGCAGGGCCAGAACCCAGGTTTTTTGCCTCCCACCATCTTCCAAAACCATCTGTGTTTTGCAGACAAATGCATCTACCTCACAAGGCAACTATGGTGGGTGGGAGCAGACCCAGACCAGGGACACAGGGTCTGGAAATGTGGAGATGTCTTCTAATTCAGCTACAAAGTAGCCCAGGGCTGTGTTTGCCGAAGTGGGCTAGGTGTACCCCTGGTGGTGTTTGAGTTAATTTTAGATGATAGATGGAGAATTATTTTACTTTGATGGTTGCTTGTTTATTTTAATGTGCACCAACATATTTTTTTTCCACTTAGACCTTCAACACTTATTAAAGAATGTATTTCTTTCTGCCTTGCTGAATAAACTGTTGACAGACTGCATATTACCGCTTAGGATAAGGCTTAGGATATGACATTTACATAATGTCAATGTAAAATAATTTTAAAATATTTGTTAGTAACAGAGTGTGGGTGGTGCTGAAAAATGGCTACACCCCCAAAGGGAATCTGCCAATGATGGAAGTCTGGGAAATACCAGACTAGAGAATGTGTCTCCAGCATGGTGCTCTTGAATCCCTTGGGGATCAGATTCTGATTCAATAGATATTGGGTGGGAGCCTGAGAGTCTGACGAGCTCTCAGGTGATGCTTCTGATGCTCATCTGTGGACCATACTGTGCCTAGCAAGGGATCAGAGAACCTAGAAGGTTCGTGGACATGTGCTGGGTGTTGTGGGAGGGTCAGAGATGGGTAAGGTAATCCCCTGCCTCCCAGGAGCTTAATCTAGTTGGGGAGAGAGGATGTGAGTGGGCCAGGGAGGTCTGCAGAGAAAGCTTGGCGGGAAGGGAGAGGTTCAAGTACAGGTGCAGGTCTGCCCAGAGCCGCTGCAGCAGGATGGCAGGAGGGGAGGAGGGGGATGTTTCCCTTCGGCCTGAAAGATGTGTGGCAGCAAGTGGAGAGTTCCAAGACAGGCTTGCCAAGCAGGAGGAAGGGTGCGAGTAATAAGGAAGACTCTAGAAAATGCCTCTATATGCAAAGTGGAGATTTCCACAATAATGGGATCAACACAGAATTAGTCTGGAACGTTCAGTTAGAATAACCTGCCTGGGGACGTCTGAGTGGCTGTCGGTTAAGTGGCTGACTTCTCTTCAGGTCATGATCTTGTGGTTGGTGAGTTCAAGCCCCACGTTGGGCTCTGTGCAGACAGCTCAGAACCTGGAGCCTGCTTCAGATTCTGTGTGTGTGTGTGTGTCTCTCTCTCTCTCTCTGCACCTCCCCTGCTCACGATCTCTCTCTCATTGTGTCTCTCCAAAATAAATAAACATTAAAAACAAAAAAGAGAGAATAACCAGTTTCTTCAAAGAATAGGCCCCTGCCTAGAAATAATAGTCCCCCTTTTCTTGAGTCTCCAGAAGTGCCAGGCATTTGCCATGTGCTTTTTGTACAGTGTGTGGCACCCATCTCCACAGTGACCCTCAGTACCCCGCACTTTATAGGAAGAAACGAAGGCCTGGAGGGGCTGTGTGACTTGTTCAAAATGCACCCAGCTGGTAAGTGACAGACCCGGAATTTGAACTTGGAACAGAGTCTGGGCTGTTTGACACAATCCTGCGAGAGACTCTGCTCTTTGTGATCCCTGACAGTTTCAGCCTGAGAGGTCTAGCTTTCTCTCCTGAGAGCATACCTCCCAGGAGCTTCGTATGGCCCATCGTGCTTCAAATGAGAGTATTGCCCCCTGAGACAGATCCTCAGCAAACATCCAACATTGTCAAGTGGTGTATCCTTCATTGTTATTTATACAAGTTTATTTTTCTTGCTGCCTTGCTAGATAAGTTATTAACAGACCAGAGTTTTTGGCATTGTGACCATAAATTAGAAATAAGTTCAAAAATGCATCCCTCCACCCAAATAAACACTGGCTGTTTTGTTACAACAAGGAGGCACTTTCCTTTGGAAATCACCAACTAGCCTAGATAGACAGTTATTGGAAATAATTATGCCTCCGCCACAGCGTGGGGCCAGTCACAGCCCCGCCTGATTCAAAAGGTCTTTCTGGAATACCAGCATCCATCTTCCAGCTGCTGCTTATAACAGCCAACAGCGTCTGTAGGGGACCCGACAATGGACGCAGCCTGAGGATTGTTTCCAGGCTTCCCTTGTTGGACCTGACCGAGCCCATCCCATCAATACGGTCATTGTAAAAGAGCAGGAGGACCATATGCAACCCGAAAGGGAGGCGCAAAGCTCACAGAGCCACCGTGGTCCTGGTTCATCCAGGTTTAATAAATGGTACAATTATGCCAGATGAAGGAGGAGCTGGGGAGAAAAAAGGGTTGAGAAACAGGAAGGCCAGTTCTAATCTCATCTCAGCCGCCAACTGACCTGATCTGTGTTAATTAGCTGTCTGAGTTTGTCAAGTGGCTGGTGACACTTGAGGTTGCGTCCATCCTAACCCTTTACACTACGAGCCATCAAACGTGTGCCCCGTGTGCCTTATCTGCCCCTGTTGTATTATTATCATTTTTTAAATTGTTTTTAAGTCCCAGATAAATGTGTTTAAAATAAGTGCATTTACAAAGGGCTTCCTTATCAGCAGTGTGTTGGTGGAACAATTCAGTAAAATTATTTGCTGTGCAGTAAAAGTAATATTTGGCATAACTTGTCATCAAGTAACCTTTCAGTATTGAGGCAAAGATCAAAACATTAGGGTAGCGTAGCTGTTTTGAGAAGCTGGGAAAGATAAGGGTATTTGAGGCCATCACAAATGAACTAATTGCATCCATTTAAATGGACAAGTTGAAATGCAAGATCCTGATCAAGTAATGAATACCATGTGCCCCTAGACTGGGAACAACGTAGAGCCTCAGCCCAGTGGGGCCATAAGATGTAAATTGAGGACATAGCATGGTAATTTGCTCCAACTGTGCTAAATTAATTCAATGCATTTTGAAGTGAAAAAAAAAAAAAAGTGTGTTATATACCTTCCTGTTCTCAATCCAGCTGAATTGTCACTGCCTACAAAAAGGGGAGTGTCCCGTTTTCTCAAGGCCAAAGTTTGACTCAAACAAACGAAGAGTCAGAAATCATTTTTTGCAGCGATTCAGCTGCTTTGAGCTGTTTGGATCACGAGTGGTTCTTGTACTTTGTATCAGGAAGGCTTAATTACACCTGGAAAAAGCATACCAGAAAACTATCGCTAGTCTTTTTTTAGACCTCAGTGAAAAGATTTGAAAATGATCAAGATAAAGGCTATTTAAAAGTTGATAGATTGTCGACAAGTGTTCATACTATTCGGTAAATACTTTCACTATAATGATAAGGGGGGCTGTGCAACTGTGTCCTCTTTCAGAGTATACAAGGCAAACTTTCTTCTTCTCACTTCTTATACAGTTTCATTTATCTGGGGTTGTCAAGGAATAAATAATCTGTTTCACTAAAGTGATTTTTCCAGGTGATTACAGCTTACCTCTGCCTACCCACATTATTTTTTTGCTCGAACTATTTTTGATGAAAACATGGCACATGGTTTTTTACTTTTTTTACACGGAGTATATAAATGTGGGTAGATGGTTCCCGGATTTGGGCTCCTCATGGCAAACACCGCGTTTTGTTCCTTGCCATCATCCTGTTACTCTTTGACAGCTGAATTGTGGAGCTGAGTGCCTCTGTATAAATAATCACCGATTTTTATTCTCTAACAGTAACTGGTAGCCCTAATCACACGGTTTCTCCGAGTAGTCAGCAAACCCCACGTGGGGTGCTAGGAACTTCATGTACATTATAGTCTTGGCTAATCTGCCTAACCCCCAGGAAATGAGATTATTCTTCCTGTTTTACAGGTGAGAAAATTGAAGTTTAAGAAAGTAGTAGTAAGCAGTAGGGCTGGGATTTGAACCCCTGTCTCTCCATGAGGCATGCTTGTTGATAGCTCTTATGAGAGTTGCCTCTTGCTCTCTTTCTCTTCTCTGCCTCAGTTTGGGTATTTGTGTCTGTCCCCTTGCTTTAAAGACTTCCGCTGAGTTAAGTTTGCAAGATTAGGTGTCTACCTTTTTTACGGGTATCTGTTTCCTTAAATGGGGTTCTGAGGGTACTTTTGCTGATTCCTAGATTCCCAGATACATTCTGCACAGTTGCAGTTTCTGGAACTCTAACCTGTGAATTCACCACTGTGTATGCTAAGGCTTTGGGGGGATTAGAGGATTTTCTGCATTATGATTAAGCAACATAATCAAGAAACCTGCCATCAGGAATGCTTGGTGAGTCCAGAATGCAGGGGTCAGCAAACTTTCTGTGAAGGGCCAGGGACTAAATGTATTAGGCTTTGCAGGCCATATGGTCTGTGTTCACTTACTTAACTCTGTCTTTCTAGGGCAAGAATTGTCACAGACAATACATAAAATAATGGGGGAAGCTAAATTCCAGTAAAACTTTATTTAGAAAAACAAGCAATAGGCAGGAGTTGGATGATGGGTCTAGTAGTTTGCTGACTCCTATTACAATGGGGGAAAGGACCACCAGTCAGGATATTTTATTTATTTTTAATTTTTATTTTTATTATTTTATGTAAATATTTTTTAAAAGATTTTTCATTTATTTTGAAAGAGAGAGCATAAACAAGGAGGGGCAGACAGAGAGGGAGACAGAGAATCCCAACAGCGCAGAGCCCGATGCAGGGCTGAAACTCACGAACCGTGAGATCGTGACCTGAGCTGAGATCAAGAGTCAGACACTTAATGACTGGGACACCCAGGCGCCTCCCAATCGGGATATTTTAAACGCCTAACTAGGTAGGTAGTTCAGAGACAGTGAGTGTAGAATGAGTGGTGGTTAGGCCCATGGACTCTGGAGCTAACTGCCTGGAATTTGTCTCCTCACTCTGCCACTAACTATTCGAATGCAGGCAAACATCCTAATCTCTCTGTGCCATGGTTTTCTTTTAAGATTAGGAAAATAATGGTCCTTACATCATAGGGTTGCTTTGAGAATCAAGAGAATTATATATAAAGTACTTAGAAATAAGCACTGTGTAACTTTCTGTGAAGTTAAGAATCACAAGGAATCTGATTTCTCTCTAGTGATACTAAGTATTGTAATGAGTTGAGGGAAAGAACAAGACTTCGTATGCTCTGAGTGCAGTGGAGGGCAGCGATCAGGCTGCGGCCAGTTGAGGATGGACGTGTGGAGGGAGGAGGGAAGTTTGCTAGTGAAGGCGGCACAGTGGGTCAGGAGAAAACCTGGGCTCCTTGGCTGGCAGTTACGGGGAACTGGGTGTAGCGGTCTGGTCTTTACATCAGTTCCGTCTAGGGCGCTGCTTTCCCCATCTGTAGAATAAGGGGGTTCACCTGGGTTAGTGCCTGTGAATTGTTTGCTCGCAGGTTGAATTCTGCCTATAGAGAGCTTAGTTAGCCCCTAGAGCATTTTAAAAAATATTTGAATTAATCATCGGCAATTACGAATCAGCAGATTCTGCAAAAAAACCTTTGGATTCCAGGTTTCTTTTAAAAATTCAGAAGCTCTAACAATACTGGCTGCATTCCCTCCTGGCAACAGTTGGCTAGTGCTGAGTGATGGCGGCCCATGGGTTCCATCGTTGATGACTGCAGCAGGTGTCACTGGTGCCCAGCCCATAGACTTGCCCTTCCATTGCAGTGCAGGCCAGCCTGACCTCCAGCTGCCAGCACCTGCATTCATCTTGCTGAGGACTCTCTCTGACTGGGGGTGAGTGCCAGGGATTTGATGCCCACCTTTCCAATGATGATGGGTTCAGTGCACAGACACCTGAGCTCCCTTGCCCATCTGGTGAGACAACTGAGGGGCTATTCTACACCTATTTCGAGAGTTTTGCCGTAGGGTTCATCTCCAGTCACCCATAGCAAGAGTTGACTTAATAGGACACTCCCCTTTTTATGGCGTTTCATTGCTTTTCTCATTTCCCCACTCTCCCACTGGTGGTCCCTGGGATGACCTCTCAGAGAAATACCTTAGTTGCAGTTGAATCCTTGTGCAAGGCCAGCTTCAGGAGGAAGTCAGAGTAAGAAAACCGTGGCCTTACCACTGAGGCCAAATGAGAATTGCCCTTGTTTTTCATCATGCTTGGGCAGTTTTCTTCCATAGAGAAATAGTTGTCCATCCCATGACTATCAAAAGAGGGAAGGTTAAGGACTGAATGGGCTGCAAGCGTCCAGAAGAATGGAAGTATATTCCTTGTGTAAGTAAAGAATAGATGGAAAGCTTTTGTGCAAATGACCTTTTTCATTCACTGAAGTCTTGCCCCATAGGTGTCTGAATTTCTGATTTCTTCAATAGAAGATCCTTATGGATTCTTAAAGTGGGGACGATTTAATGGGGTATTCTGCAAGAAGCAGTCAGAACCCCTGCAATGTGATTGGTGGATTGATTTAAACTGCCTGAGGAGATGCAAAAAAAAAAAAAAGGAGATTTGAGAATCAAGCTTGTTTTCTTTTTTTTTTTTTTAATTTTTTTTTCAACATTTATTTATTTTTGGGACAGAGAGAGACAGAGCATGAACGGGGGAGGGGCAGAGAGAGAGGGAGACACAGAATCGGAAACAGGCTCCAGGCTCTGAGCCATCAGCCCAGAGCCTGACGCGGGGCTCGAACTCCCGGACCACGAGATCGTGACCTGGCTGAAGTCGGACGCTTAACCGACTGCGCCACCCAGGCGCCCCTCAAGCTTGTTTTCTAATAGGTGACCAACCAACCTGGTTGACTCAGGGCTGAGAACTCTCCTGGGATGTACTAAATCTGGGAAAATCCCAGGCAAACCAGACTAAGCTGGTCACCTACTGTAGATACAGGTCACACCTAGGACCTTTCAAACTCCAACCCCTGAAAGTTTATGTCCTATGTATGTGTATATATATATATATATATATATATATATATATATATATATATATGTGTGTGTGTGTGTGTGTGTGTGTGTATGCTTATGAGTATATATATATATATATATATATACATTTAAATAAAATATATATGTATAGGTTTTAAGTTTCTTTATTTTGAGAGAGAGAGAGAGTGGGGAGGAACAGACAGAGAGAGAGTGAGACAGAGAGAGAATCCTGAGGAGGCTGCACACTGTCAGCACAGTGCCCGAAGTGGGACTTGAATTCATGAACAGTGAGATCATGACCTGAGCCAAAGTCTGATGCTTAACTGACTGAGCCACCCAGGTGCCCCAATGAAATCATATTTTTTAAATGACCCCAAATTTAAATGCATGCTGAAAGAAAATAACTCCTTTCTAGATTTCTAATTATAAAAATCTGGGTAAGTTTAACAGCATGACTTCAGTTTTCCTTTTTGTCTGTGCCTCTGCTTTGCCACTGTGTGGACTTAGCTGGCTGTGGGGTAACACAACACTGTTAGTTAAAGGAGGGAATTTGGAAATATTCAGTACCTCTTCCCTTTCAGGGCCTCCACTCTGTCATTCAAGCAGGGGCTCAGCAGCGTTGCCCCCGCATTTGACGCTCTGAGCGCTCTCCTCAAAGGTAAATAGGGAAAATGGAGAAGGTGCCTCACTTGTGTTTGAGGGTAAAACACTTCCTGGACATTTGCTCTGCCTTAAGTTACCCATCATCTTTCTTCCACTGGGTGTTTATCTATTTTTAGTCACACTGTTTTAATCAGAAGTGAACTTGTAAAAAGCTTTATGCCCAAAGTAGAAGAGTGTCACAGCTGGATGAGGGAGGGAGAGCCATGCCCCCAGACAGAGGACATAAATAGCAAAGGGTGTGAATGGCACTAGAATGTGGGAATCTCTGAGAATCAGAAACCAGATGTGTTGTCTGCATAGCACAGCGTGGAAGGAAGACCTGGGCATTTGAAATTTAGCAAGATTTTTGGCATCAAATGAGGAAATTTAGACCCTGGCGTAAATATATAAGACTCAATGGGAAAGTTATAAGTAGATTTTTTTTTTAAATTTTTTTTTAACGTTTTTTTATTTATTTTTGGGACAGAGAGAGACAGAGCATGAACAGGGGAGGGGCAGAGAGAGAGGGAGACACAGAATCGGAAACAGGCTCCAGGCTCCGAGCCATCAGCCCAGAGCCCGACGCGGGGCTCGAACTCAGGGACCGCGAGATCGTGACCTGGCTGAAGTCGGACGCTTAACCGACTGCGCCACCCAGGCGCCCCTAGTTATAAGTAGATTTGTAACCAAAAATATATTGTGTTTGAACCCAAGATCCATCATTTAACTCCATTTATAATCTCATACAAGTTAGGAAACCTTTCCTGAGCCTCATTGTCCTCATTCATAACACAGACCTGAGAAAGAACAGAAGCTGACTCTGAAGTGCCAGTAACGTACTATCACCAAGGCTAGGGATGTTAGAGGAACTGCTTTATTCAAAGTTTTACAGTCCTGCAAGGTTGGTATAATTAGCCCCATGTTACAGATGAGGAAATGGAGGCCCTCGCATGTCCAATAGTTTTCCCAGCATCACTCAGCTAGTAAGTGATGAAGCCAGAATCCAAACCTGGGTCCGGCTGACTCCAAAGCCTGTGCCAGCCTGTTGTAACTTACCTCTCACAATGCTGGCCTTCCTTGCGTCCGCCCAGAAGCATATCCTGAGGTAGACTGCAAGCAGTGTATTTGGAAAGTGCAAGAAACAGCAGCAGCGAAGTCAGGAAATGAGACGAGGAACAGAAGGCCCACAGAAAGTGTGTTATCAATCCGACTGCCACCGTGGGCTAGGAGAGCTCCATCCCACTGTGGAAACTTGGAAACCAGCACAGTCCCTACATGCAGCATAGTGCAGCCCAGTGCAGTGGTCTCATCCAACGGGTGAGGGAGCTGGGGTGTTTATACACCCATTTGAGGTGTATAACCTCACCATTTGAGGGCTGCTTCTGGGAGGAAGAGTGATAATTCCTACAGGCTTCCCTTGTATCCTGTGCTTGGCAAAGTAGGACCATCAGCCCGAGGAAGCCCTGGCAGAGAAATAAATGCAGGTGTGGTGGTTGGGAGCAGGGCACTGTAGCAGTAAGGAGAAGTAAGTCCGGAAGCAGTAAGGAGAAGGGAAAGAGTGCTGACAGCAGCTGCTACGTGGATGTTAGAACCAGTCAATATGTGTAGAGGCAGGCCTAGGGCCACCATTTATGGAGGGTATAGTATGATTGTGTACATAATTAACAGTGAGAGGACTTTTGAGGGCTTAGTCTGGGTCTTGTGAATCCTTACTTGACCTAGAATTGTTCCCAGGCACCTAGAGGAAGGCCTAAGGGAGGTCATCTTTCAGGTGTTGATCATGAATTTGGGATAAATGCCAGGCGTGCCTAGCCCTCCACATTGGGCTGTTTCTTTGGTGGCTCCAGGCATCTGAGGTCCTTTGAGATATCTACTACCCCTGGGTCTGGGTCCAGAGGGAAAAGCTGCAGTGGGTGCTTCCACACAGAACCAGCCACCACTTCCTCCATTCAGAAACCCAAAATTTACCAGCCCTGTGTTCTCTGAGGAAGGAGGGTTTGAAAAAGGGTTGTGAACCAAAAACAGGAAAGGATAAATGTAGCTTGGGTGACATGATGAGCCAGGACTTAGGTTTCTCTTATGATGATAACAGCTTGTTTTCCTGCCACCTCTTAAGGTTTGCTTTTCTTTCCAAATGTAATTACTGAGCACTACAGCTGTTATAGTTTTGGGTTGTCCCACTTCCAACCTTCCCTCGGTCCATTGGGGGGGGGTTCCCCATTTTGTGTGGTCTTGGTGGGGGCAGTGCCCATCTCTCCCTCTGAACCAGAAGATCAGATTGTTCCTTTCTTCATGTGATGCAATCCAGGAATATGGCAGAGTCTAGTTTTTGTTCCCTTCCTCCTATTAGTAACAACCCCCACCCTTTGGGTTTTCTCTGGGCTTCTGGCTGCCATGGTAGGGACTACATTTCCCATCCTCCCTTGTGTCTGGTATGGCCATGTGACCAAGTTCCACCTAATCCACCTCCATGAATGGGAGAGGAAGTGGTGGGTGCAGGTTCTAGTTGTTCGCATTAGAAGGAAACGCCTTCTGTTTGTTCTTCTCTCCTTGCCTTAAGCTCTGGAACAAGGAAGAGGTAATGAGCCATCTTCAAACATGGGGATGAGGGCAATAATCCAGTCGTTGGCTTGCAACCTTGGGAGTTCCCCAGGTGAAATCCGAAACTGGCCCCCTTAAATGGAGGTCAAGAAGAAATGGAAGAAGGAGGCAGACCACTGCACCCTCTGAAGGCTGAGTCCTTGAAATGGCTCCTACTGAGGGAATGCTAGGCAGAACGTATATTCCAAGGACAGTGGCGGTGGGGGGTGGGAGCAGGATACTTATGGAGCCACTGATGGTCTGGGTCCAGCTTAAGTGTCACCCAGCAGTCACATCCTCTCTATGACTTCCAACACCAGGAGATGGCAGAGCATGAAGGTTAAAGAGGCCCAGGTCCCTCCCTCTCTGTATGGAGCACAACTACACTACCAGCCCCTGCCCCTGCCCGACCACCCTCTACTTGAATTTGAACCAGAACTTAACTCAACAACTCTTACCTGGTCTTTGTTAAAAACCAAGAACCTATATTTTAACTGATACAAAGGCTTGACACATGACTTAGCCTAAATCAATGGCAGTTACTAGAAAAAATCATGGGAGTTGGTGCCAGGAAGACCTGGGTTTACCCTGCCACTTACTAACTGGATGATGTCAAATAAGAGATTAATCTAAACATTTTCTGAGGCTGTGGGATGCATTGTCATATTTAATACTCCAAAGCAAGTCTCTGGGGGGAAAATGCCCGGCACAATGCTTGGCACATGGTCAGCAATCAATGGAAGATGGTGATTGATGTTATTGTATCATTATTAATTATTCACAATGCTGAATTGTTGCTGACCACTCAGGCAGTAAGGCGGTATTAGTAACCTTATACCTGCTGGCTCTGAGGTCTGGAATTCATTGTCCAAATTTCTAGAGAGTTTGGGTGATCCGTGGTAAATTAGCAGGTCAGCAAAAACTGTATGTTCCCTCAGACCACTGTGGGTAGCAGGCACTCGCTTACCTCAAGTAATTAGTGGAGCAGAGGGTACGTCTGATGATGACGTGGACAGACCCCCCTGGGGTGGTGCCTTTTGATCCCTCACGACGCACACCCCGGGTGGGTGTGGAGAGGAGCAAAGCAAGTACAGGCAAGGTGTGCCTGCCAGGGGAGACTGAGTATCTTTCTTTCCAGCACTCTTCCCAAGGCTAACTGGGAAGCCGCATCTTTCGTGTCTGTGACCGCTGCCAGTGGTTTACCTGATTTCCGCCTCCTCCATTCTTAGTAACAGACCCCCAGTTTTCTTTGAGGCGGTAGTATGCTTTGCTGAGAGACTACCTTTCCCTTTCTCCCGCCCTATTCACTATGGCGGTGGGAGCAAGTGCTGGCTGGTGAAGTGTACGTGTGTGTTGTGGAGCTTCTGGGAGGGTCCCAGTTGGGAGCTGACTCAGACGGGACGCATGCTCTTTTTGCCTTTCTGTCATCCTTCTGCCGCTGCCCAGAACACAGGGATGATGGCTGGAGGGAGCTTCAACACCACTTTGTGACTTCAGCAACAGCCATGGGCTCAGGATAGCCAAGTAGAAGGTATAGGGATGTGCTTTCTTCTGGAAATGGCTGCCCCACACGAATACTTGAGTGCCGCCCAAAGCTCCTCCCCCTCTCACCCCTCCCCACCATTTCAGCTTTATGTGTATTAATTGGCTTCGGCCTTATTTTACCTGAAGCATTTCAGTAGCCTTGAAGGTTCGAAGCACCATGCCACAGAGCTACGAAGCTACTTCTCTCATCTTCTTGTGGGGCTGGATTCATTTCTTCATCCTTTTTGCAAATGCCCAGTCTGCCTTCTCAACAGAGTAATCTGATACCACCATTCTGCCCACTGAACTTACTCATGACTGAACATTTTGGTGCTTAATTATTCTGACTTTTTTTCGTTTGTTATTTTATGGACTTTGCTTGCGGTGGAAGGTGTTTTCTTTTTTCCCCCAAATACAGTAATGCTTCTTGTTTTCTGCTTTTCTGAATATGTGGATGGATTCCTGATGATTGTTCCCACAGAGGAGGGATCTTGGAAAAACTAACCCGTGAGGTAACCTGAGGTTTGCAGCCCCTTGGTAATCTCTGTTGAATTAAAAAGCTCGACACACATGGGGCGCCTGGGTGGCGCAGTCGGTTAAGCGTCCGACTTCAGCCAGGTCACGATCTCGCGGTCCGTGAGTTCGAGCCCCGCGTCAGGCTCTGGGCCGATGGCTCAGAGCCTGGAGCCTGTTTCCGATTCTGTGCTTCCCTCTCTCTCTGCCCCTCCCCCGTTCATGCTCTGTCTCTTTCTGTCCCCCAAAAAATAAATAAACGTTGAAAAAAAAATTAAAAAAAAATAAAAAGCTCGACACTCTGCTGGTTATTCATCTTTTTAATTAAAAAAAATTTTTTTTAGTGTTTATTTATTTTTGAGACAGAGAGAGACAGAGCATGAACGGGGGAGGGTCAGAGAGAGAGGGAGGCACAGAATCTGAAACGGGCTCCAGGCTCCGAGCTGTCAGCACAGAGCCCGATGCAGGGCTGGAACTCACGCACTGTGAGATCATGACCTGAGCCGAAGTCGGATCCCTAACCGACTGAGCCATCCAGGCGCCCCTGGTTATTCATCTTTTGATTCTCATCTCCAGGCCCATCTTCCTCTCCTCTGAACTGGGATGCGGGATACAAGTCTACAAGCTGCATCTGTCACCCTCACTTTTAGCTGGCTTCTGATTAGGCTGTGTCAGTGGGAGGTAATGGCTGGTGATGGGGATGCAGGAGGATGGGGAAGGGATTTATTTCTGCTTCCAGCTCAAGTGTGTCTCTCTCCAACAGCAGCAGGTATCAGTGGAGCTATAGCCAGGAAATGTGTACTTGAGTGGAAAGACCAACCCTAGTCTCTTATTTACAAACTCCTCTTGCATCCGAAGAATCTAAGTGAGAGAGTAGCTCGGAATAATAAGTGAAGTAACTAATGTGCCCCAAACACGTACAAATTTCACAACCTGCAGTTGGGTTCATTCATCCATTTAGTCATTCAGGAAACATTTGTTAAGTGTCTACAGCAACTGTGTGAGTGACCCTGGGGATCATAACGTAGGTGATTGAGACAGTGTTATTTGGAGAGGGAGTGTTACTTTGGATTAGCTCTGGAAGAAATACTGTTTTTGGAGCCTGTCTTTCAGCTGAGCCAGAAGGCCAAGAAGGAGCCAGCCATGTGAACCTCTGGGGGGAGAGCATTGCCAGGCAGAGGGCATGGCTAATGCACTTGCCAGGAAGTAGGAGCATGCCAGGAGGGTTTTAGGAATGGAAAATGGGTGGGTGTGGCTGGAACTAGAGAGCTGGGGAGGGCATGATGAAGCAAGATTATATTATGGAGGGTCTTGTAGAAGGTTTGTATTTTATTCATTTTGTAAAAGTTTTTTGTATTTTATTCCTTAAAAAAATTTTTTAAAGTTTATTTATTTTTGAGAGAGGGACAAAGAGAACGCCTGGGGAGGGGCAGAGAGGCGGGGGGCGGGAGAGAGAGAGAGAGAGAGGGAGAGAGAGAGAGAGAGAGAGAGAGAGAGAATCCCAAGCAGGCTCTGCACTGTCAGCACAGAGCCCTATGTGGGGCTTGAACTCATAAACCGTGAGATCATGACTTGAGTTGAAACCGAGAGTTGGACGCTTAACTAAGCTACCTAGGTGCCCCTGGTTTGTATTTTATTCTAAGGACAATGGAAAGCCAGTGTATTATTATAAGCAGAGAGGTGACATGATCTGACTCACAATTTTTTAAAAAGTTGCATGCGATATTTACTAGGTGGAGACTAGCAGTAAAAGCAGCATGTTAGCTAGGAAGGTGTAACCAGGCTTCAGGCAAGTGGTGATGGGGGCTTGAAGTAGGAAGAACATTCTTCAGGCAAACCAATTAAAAGAGATGCGAAGGGAGGGGGTGAGGGCAGGGCTTGGGTGGGGTGGGGTGGGGCAAAGAAACCAACACAAAGACCGGAAGAGGCTACTGGGAAGTTTATCTGCCAAGAAGTTCGTTGTGTTATGAAGCCACTGAGGGTCTCAGGCAGAAATCAAAGTGCCTTCTTCAGCCTTAGGGCCTGGCCTGACCCCAAGAGTGGGTGAGCATCCATTGTGAGGGAGGGTGGAGTGCCCCCACCCCCTCACCCCGCGCCGGGTGCCACTTGCTGCTCTCAAAGCTTTGGGTCATTGTCCAAAGGAGCCGGCTTCCCACACAATCCCCTACGACTTCATCTAAGTCATCTCTGTCAAGCTATACTCAGGGAACTTTCATCTGACCTTGAACACAAGCAGGATTGGAAGTGCTGATCTCCAGGGTAAAGTATGTGCTGACTCCAGAGAGAACCAAGAGTCTCCTCTAGGGAATATCTAGAACCAAGTGGAAAAAGTGAGGGTCCTGGGGGCCCAAACGAGCCCCGTTTACATTCCAGGTAAGAAGACCAGGAGGGGGTGACAAGCCCTTCTAATATTTTTTTTCTGACTTTAATTCTTCTCTTTCCTCGTTATGGCTGTTTGCCTGTCATAGCTTGGGCTTCCCCTACAGCAGAGAAGACAAGGGTGTCCATGGTTTATTTTGGGAAGAGGTCTCCATGAGCCTGAGCGGGGATTGTGTGACTAGGGAAGAAGGGTGCAGACCATCACCTGTGGGCAACCGGATCTCTGTCCCACTGGGGATGCCTTGAGATGCCATATAAAATGCACCTTAGACTTTTCTACCTGTGGGGAGGAAAAGGGGAGTCTTTTTGTCCATGGGCTCTTGTCCCCCTTCGAGGCCAGGCTGCCCCCTGGATGTCTGCACCCTCACACTTCCAGGCTTTCTCAGGTCTCACACAGAGTGGCTCCTGGCAGGCATCCCATGCCCAGTCCTAGGGCTGAAAGCCCAAAACTCTTTCCTTGTAGGCTTTTACATTACATGCTCTTTTAAAATGCTGGGTTTTGACTCTGGAAAGGTCAGAGAAGTTAGAGAGAAAAAGGGTCTGAGAGAAAATAGAAAATGGCTGCCAAAAGCCCTCGAGATTGCACTTAGGTCTCTCGCACGACTCCTCCCCCTCCCTCCCCCCAAGCCCCCTCCGCAGCCTTGCACACCTACGCACTTCACTTCCCTGATTCACTGTCATCACCGAAGGCGCACATCTTACTTTGTGTGAGGCTTTTCTTAATTTCCCAAATATGGCAATGTGCACTGCCTTAATTAGAGCTTTTTGATGCTAAGAACCAGACCCCCAAGAAAGAGGTTTAAGTTAGGGGTTCAGTCGATTGCGCGTCCAACTCTTGATTTCGGCTCAGGTCATGATCTCACGGTTCAGTTCGTGAGTTCAAGGCCTGCGTCAAGGTTTGAGCTGAGTGTGGAGCCTGCTTGCAGTTGTCTCTCTGCCCTCCCCCGCTCGCTCATGCTCTCTCTCAAAATAGTCTGTAATCTACAGACTACTCACATCAGGATCACCTGGGTGTTTTCTGCAAGCCCCCATCCCTACGCCATGCCTACCTGCTTTACCAGGAGCCTGAAGGACTGGCCAGATGATTCTACTGCACATTTGCAATTGAGAATCACTGCTCCAGGAGACTCCCAGGGCTCTGTGGAAAGGGTGCACACAGCTGGGCCTCCAAGGAACCAGAACCATGTTGGCCATCTGCCTAGGTCTTCAGGACCTTGGTCTCTTGTTTCCCTGCTGGTCTCCTTAGTTATCCTCCCTTGCTTACACGTGGCTCCCTCAGTCCTAAACTCTGTGGCTCCCACAGCCACCTGGCTCAGTGTCCAGCTCCCCATCCCAAACACCTGGACCGATTCAGCTTGGGTCAGGGGTCACAATTGCTCCAGTCAGCTGTGGCCCAGGGGATGGAAGCTGGATGGTGCCTCATGTCCCCTTCTCTGCCATGACCGTCGACTAGGTAGGTTTTTTAAAGAAGAATGGTGATCGGGAGAGAGTGTTAATTTCTAGTGGAATCTCCTATGAGGCTTTGATTTTCTCCTATTCTACCATTTAGTATATAATATTGTAATTGGCAGTGAACTTCTTGGCATCTAGGAGAAATTTCAGGATCATCTTATATCCCCATATATTCCCAGAATTTACCGGAGTGCATGTCACCAAGAAGGGACTCAATAAATAATTAATGAATTACGATTGACCAGATATATCACTGCAGATTTATAGGAGCACATGATTCCATTAATTTTTAGAAGTTTTAAATCAATTTTATTAAAGCATCATTTACACACAGTAAAATACACTCATTTTAAGTGGACAGTTTAATGAGTTTGACAAATGTATGCACCAGAGTAAACATGTGCCAATAAAGATATGGAACATTTCCATCACCCTGGAAGTCCCTTCTCACAGACTCTGGTAGCACTTCCCCAAAGTACTTGGAGAACAGCAGCAGCTGCATCTGCTGGGACCTTGCTAGAAATGCGCATTCTTGGGCCCTACCCTGACCCACAGGATCAGAAACTCTGAGTGGAGCCCAGAAATCTGTGTTTCAGAGGTGATGCTGATGAATGCTTAAGTTGGAAAACCATTGTTCTAGGTCATCTGGGGTTTCTTAACAATAGGCAGCTGGGGCGGAGCCAGATGCAGGATAGTAGCACCTGAGGGTCTACCCTGGGATGAAAGGAGACCCCATCGTGGCAGGAGCCCATAAAGTGGTGCCCGTCACTGTGTGGGGCCCGCAGGACGGATGTGAAAGCAAACAGTTGGAGTCTGGAGGACAGGCTCTTTTTGCAGCATGATTCTGGAAGACCGCAGTGTCACTGTAGATGTATAGGAGCACATTACCCCATTACACGGGGCCTTTGATAGCTTTGGGCTCCTTACGCAGTGAGGCCTTTGAAATGACATTATCATATGATGAGATTTGATATTTGGGCAGTTTTCCCCCGCTTTGGAAGGATTCAGGTCAAATCTCTACTTTGCTCATGCTACTTTGATTTAAAATTTTTATTTCCTCTGTTCAACTCTTCCTTTGCCTTTATGAGGTTCATTTTAGAAATTTATCTGTGTGACTTTGTACTCTTTTTTCCACACGGTTGTGAACGAATCAACCCCAGTCTAGCTGGGCCACTCATCATGGAGGGAGAGTAGAATGAAGAGAGTGTGTTTATATGTACTGTATGCTACTTCAGAAAACCTGAAATATGCACCTACAGATTCCAGCTTCAGGAATGATGCTGTCTGATGTCCAGACTTGGTTTCTAAAGAGATTTTTGAAGGACAGGAGGAATGGAAGTATGTGGGTTCCTAAGAGCAGAGCAAAGAGATGTTAGGAAAGGTTATTCAAAACTTGAACATAAAGCAGAAGGATTACTGTTTGTATTTTCAACATGATCTGAAAGCACTGTCCAGTCAAGCCCACCCAGGGGTCAACCCAGCTCTCTAGGGGAAGGAATTTTGACTCACAATGAGAGCCCAGATTCTGTAAAATTAAATGCCACCTTGTAGGAAACTGATGAGAGCCAAATATGTTCCCTTTAGGAGAGATTCTGTCAATTTCCTATTGCTGCTAACAAATTACCACAAATTGAGTGCCATAACACGACACAAATTTACTGTCTTACAATTCTGGGGGTCAGGAGTCCTAAATGGGTTTCACTGGGCCAAAATCAAGATTTGGCCAGGCTACATGGGTTTTTTGTTTGTTTGTTTGTTTTTTGTTTTTGTTTTTTTTTTTTTAGAGGTTCTAGGGAAGAATCCATTCCCTTCTGTTTTTCAGCTTCTAGAAGCTGCCTACCTTTGTTGGCTCTCAGAACCTTTCTCCATCTTCAAAGCCAGCAGTGTAATGTCTTCCAGTCTCTCTAACTCTGATCTCTTGCCTTCCTCTTTCTCTTATAAGGATCCCCATGATTACATTATAGCCCACCTGGACAATCCTGGATAATCTGGCCATTGCAAGAGCCTTAAATTAATCATACCTGCAAAGCTCTCCCTTTTGCCCTAAAAGGTAGCATATTCACAGGGTCCAAGGATTAGGACACGGACATTTTAAAGGGGCCATTATGCTGCTTAACTATAAAAATGCAAGTGATTTCATTCATGAAAGAAGTTAACTAACCCCAAAAGTTATGGTTTAATTATAGTTTTGGAAAATTATACTTGACCACAATGAAGGGGAGGGGTATAGCAAAGTGACGCAAGAGCCAATTGAAAGAACTCCCAGGGGCCAAAGCTGGGACAATTTGAGCAACAAAATAAATAAAGTAGTATTGGATTATAACCCAAAGTGGAAAATATCCATGAAGCAGTGGTGTAACCAATATGGCTGAATAAGATAGCCCTGGCTGGTAACCTCCTCTCAATAATAGCAATTTAGAATTCATCCACAGACAAAAGCGCCTTTGAGGTAGCTGTAGGAATTAGCACCACACACCAGGTAACCTGGGAAGGAGTCTTGCCCTCCCGTGTGCCGCGTCATAGCCAGTCAGACCTCAGTTCCAGCTGTGGACCCTACATCAGCCTGTGTTCATCCAGCTTCTCTTGGCTGTGTCCTGGAACCTCTGGAAAACACTGCCTTTGACAGTCACCCACGGATGAGAGAGCCTTGTGGAAGTCCAGGTTTTCAGCCCAGAGCTTCTAGAACCCCACTACCACAAAAAATGTGAGTGTGGACACTTTGTAAAGGGTAAGAGGAACAGTTTGTCTTTACCTGCATCACCCTGCCCCAAGGCAGCACAGCTCAGTGCCAAGCAAGACCTTCTCAGCCTGTGATTTCTTCCTCTGTAGAAGTGAGACTATGTCAGGGACCACCACCTTCCCCGGCTGTGTCGGATGTTGCCAAGGAGGCCCGTTTTGCTCTCACTTTCCAGTGTACTGATTCATGAACTGCATGATGGGGGGTAGGATGAAGATGGGAGAGCAGCAGATGATAGGACTGTTAGAGGGCGTTAAAGGGATGTGGATCCTACCAACTGTGTCACAGATTCCATCAAGAAACCCACCCACAAGCCCTTGGGACACCTCTCTTCTGCCCCCCACCAGCCCAAGCACCCCCACCACTGCATACCTCATCCACACACATTGCTACTGTGGCCAGCTCTCTGTGTGCACTCCTGACAGTGATGGGAGTGAGTTTTGGCAGTTGGCTACTGAGCTTTTGTAGAAAGCGGTCTTCAATCTGTGGGCCAGGAAGAGACCACAAATTTGGGAAAGCAAAAGGGAGTATGTTGGCAGGCCGTCTGGTGCGCTGCCAGACTGAGAGAAGGCTTACAAGCTTAAGAATTCTGCCACAAGAGGGAGCAAGAAGTGTGAAATAGGTGTATCCATAGAAGCCTCAGACCCCCTAGCAGAAATGATGGAAGGTATTTCTCTTCCAAAGTCAGTTGGTAAAGACTGGAGAAGGTGACTGATATTACAAATGGGGAGACAAAGGAAAACTGACAAAAGATTGAAATAACTAAAATCAATGGGGCGCCTGGGTGGCGCAGTCGGTTAAGAGTCCGACTTCAGCCAGGTCACGATCTCGCGGTCCGTGAATTCGAGCCCCGCGTCAGGCTCTGGGCTGATGGCTCGGAGCCTGGAGCCTGTTTCCGATTCTGTGTCTCCCTCTCTCTCTGCCCCTCCCCTGTTCATGCTCTGTCTCTCTCTGTCCCAAAAATAAATAAAAAACGTTGAAAAAAAAATTAAAAAAAAAAAAAAGAAATAACTAAAATCAAGAATGAAAAAAGGACATTACAACTGATACCACAAAAATACAAAGATCATAAGACACTATTATAAACAATTATATGCCAACAAATTGTATAACCTAGAAGAAATGGATAAATTCCTAGAATCATGAGGAAATAGAAAATCTCAACAGACTGGTAATAATGAGTAAGGAGATTGTATTACTAATCAGAAACCTCCCAACAAAGAGAAGCCCAGGACAAGACGGTGTCCCTGGTGATGTCTTCCAAACATTTAAAGAGAAATTAATGCCTATCCTTAAAATCTTTCAAAACTTCTAAAAAATCAAAGAGGAGGGAACACTGCTGAGCTCATTTTACAAGGCCAGCATTACCTGATACTAAAGCCAAATAAGGACAATACAAGAAAAGAAAACTACAGGCCTATATCTCTGGTGAATATAGCTGTAAAAATTCTTGACAAAATATGAGCAAACTGAATTCAATAGCACATTAAGAGAATCATGCACCATGATCAGGTGGGATTTATCCCTGGCATGCAAGGATGGTTCAATATACACAAATCATAAATATGATACACTACATTAATAGAATAAAAGACAAAAATCATATGATCCTCTCAATAGATACAGCAAAAGCATTTGAAAAAATACAGCATTCTTTCATGATAAAAACTCTGAATAAATAGGATATAGAAGAAACATACCTCAACATAATAAAGACTATGTATGACAAGCCCACAGCTAAATCATACTCAATGGTGAAAGGTTGAAAGCTTTTCCTCTAAGATCAGGAGCAAGATAAGGGTGCCCTCTCTTACCACTTATTCAATACAGTACTAAAAGTTCTAGCTAGAGCAATCAGGCACGAAAAAGAAATAAAAAGCATCCATATCCGAAAGGAAGAAATAAAATTGTCTCTGTTTGCAGATTATATGATCTTCTATATAGAAAATCTTAAAGACTCCACCAAAGAACTGTTAAAACTAATTAACAAATTCAGTGAGGTGCAGAATACAATGTCAACATATAGAAGTCAATTGTATTTCCATACACTAAAAACAAAATATCTGAAAAATAAGAAAATAATTCCATTCACAGTAGCATCAAAACAAATAAAATACTTTGGAATAAATTTAACCAAGGTAATGAGAGAACTGTACAGAAAAAAACTGTAAGACTTGGATGAAAAAAATTTGAAGGCATAAATAAATGGAAGGATATCCTGTGTTCATGGACTGGAAGAAATAATATTGCCCAAATGTCCAAAGTACCCAAAGCCATCTATAGATTCAGTGCAGGATTCAGTGAAGTCTATTTCAAAATTCCAATGGCATTTTTCATAGAATTAGAAAAAAATATCCTAAAATTTTTATGGAACCAGAAAAAAGATTCAAATATCCAAAGCAATCCTGAGAATGAAGAACAAATCTGGAGATATCTCAATTCTTGATTTCAAATGATAATAAAAAGCTATAGTAATCAAAATAGTATGGTACTGTCATAAAAACAGACAAACAGATCAGTGGACAAAATCAAGAGCCCAGAAATAAACCCCCACTTATATGGTCAACTAATATTTGACACAGAACCAAGAGTATTCAATGAAGAAGGGATAGTCTCTTTAATAAATGGTGCTGGGAAAACTAGATTATCCACATGTGGAAGAATGAAATTAGACCCCTATCTTACACCACTCACAAAAATTACCTTAAAAAGAAGTAAAGACTCAAGCATAAGTCCTAAAACCATAAAACTCTTAGAAGAAAACATGCAGAAAAAAACTCTTTGACATTGGTCTTGACAATATTTTTTGGCTATAGCATCAAAAGTACAAGCAATGAAAGCAAAAATAAACAAGTGGGTCCATCTCAAACAAAACAGCTGCTGCACAGCACATGAAAAAAACAAAATGAAAAGGCAACACATGGAATGAGTGAAAGTATTTGCAAATCATATATCTGATTAATGGTTTCATGTCTAAAATATGTAAGAAACCTTTACAAGTTAGCAAAACCAATGAAAAAAAATACCCACACTGATCCATTTAAAAAATGACAGAGGACCTGAATAGACATTTTTCCAAGAGAAGACATAAAAATGATCTTGAAAGGACCTACAGGTACATGAAAAGATGCCCAACATCACTAATCATCAGGGAAATGCAAATCAAAGCCACAATAGAGACATCACCTCATACCTATCATAATAGCTATTATCAAAAAGATGAGATAAGTTTTGGTGAAGATGTGGAGAAAGGAAAATCCTTGTGCATAGTTGGGTAGGAATGTGAGTTGGTACAGCCGCTATGAAAAATAGCATGGAAGTTCCTCAGGAAATTAAAAATAGTACTACTATATGATCCAACAATCCCACTTCTGGGTGTATATCCAAAGGACATGAAATCAGGATCTCGAAGAGATAGTTGTACTTCTTTGTTCATTGCAGCATTATTCACAAAAGCCAAGATACGGAAACAACTTAGCTGTCCAATGACAGATGAGTGAATAAAGAAGATGTGGGGTATATATACAATGGAATATTATTCAGCTATAAGAAAGAAGACATAGCTGCCACTGTGACAATAAGCATAGATCCTGAGAGCATTGTGCTGGGTGAGATAAGTCAGACCCATAAAGACAAATACTGTATGATATCACTTATATGTGGCATCTAAAACAGCCAGAATTACAGAAACAGTACAGTAGGGGGGTGGGTGGAAATGGGATGATGTTTGCCAAAGGGTGCAAACGTACAATTATAAATTCTGAGGATTTAATGTACAGTGTGGTGACTGTAGTCAGCAATACTGTCTTATATACATGAAACTTCCGAAGAGGGTAAATCTTAAGTTTTTAACCACAAAAAAGAAATGGTAATTACATGAGGTGATGGAGATATTAATAACCCTACTGTGGCTATTATTTCACAATATATAAATGTATCAAGTCACTTTATCATACACTTTAAACGTAGACAATGTTACATGTCAATTATATCTCAATAAAGCTGGAAAAAATAAAAATAAAATACCCATGAGTCTATACTGATAGCAATAAGTGACTAAGTAAGATGGACCAATATCCCTTGCAAAGAAATTACAAATAATTCATGTAGATACTCTACCCTCAAGTGTAACTTCCCACTCCTTGAAGTGTTGGCTGCATGTAGTGACTTCCTTCCTAAGAGTACAGTGTGGAAAGGGGAGGAAGAGAATAACTACATGGAACAACATGGCAAGACTACTTCAGCTGGCTGATCAAAGTCAACATCAATAGTGATTTTTTTTATCGTTTGTACCCTTGGTATATTGTGATAATGATGACACTTTGTGTCATTGGTCTTCCTTCCAAAACACATAACTATAGTCTAATCATAAGAAAACCACAAGATAAACCCCAAGTGAGGGACATTCTACAAAATGCCTCATCATTACTCCTTAAAGCTGTCAAGGTCGCCAAAAATTAAGAAAGTCTGGGAAATTGTCATAGCCAAAAGGAGCCTTAGGAGACATGAAAACTAAATGGAAAGTGGTATCCTGGATGGAAAACTAGAATAGAAACAGTATGGAGGTTCCTCAGAATTTTTAAAATAGAATTAATTACCGTGTGATCCAATAATTCTACTATTGAGTATTTATTCAAAGAATACAAAAACCCTAGTTTGAAAAGATATATGCATCCCTATGTATATTGTAGCATTATTTACAATAGCCAAATTATGCCAGGCACCCAAGTGCCCATTGATAGATGAATGGATAAAGAAGAAGGGGTATATATACAATGAAATACAATTCAGCTGTAAAAAAGAAGGAAATCTTGCCATTTGTAACAACACGGATACATCTAGAGGCGGTAATCCTAAATGAGATAAGTCAGCCAGAGTAAAACAAATGCCATGTGATTCCACTCATATGTAAGATTTAAGAAACAAAACAGATGAACAAAGAAAAAAGAGACAAACCAAAAAACAGACTTTTAACTGTAGAGAACCAACTGGTGGTTACTAGAAGGGGGAGGATGGATTAAATAGATAAAGGTAATTAAGAGTACACTGATCATGAGCACCGAATCATGTAGAAAATTGGTGAGTCACTAAATTGTACACCTGAAACTAAATATAACTATTTTATAACTAAAATAACATGGTATGTTAACTATACTGGAATTAAAATTCTAAAGTTTTTACTTTTGATGAAATATATTTTATCCTTTTTTTTTTTTTCGTTGCTGTGCTCAAATGTCATACCTAAGGAACCATGGCTCAATTCAAGGTCATAAAGATATACCACTAAGTTTCATAATTTTAGCTCCTACCTTTAGATCTTTCATCCATTTTGAGTTAATTTTTGTATTTAGCATGAGATAATAGTACAAGTTTATGTTTTTGACATGTTAATATCCTATTTTCTCGGAGTCATTTGTGGAAAGGACAGTTCTTTCTCCATTGAAAATCCCTTGTCAAAGATCAATTGACTATAGATACATGGGTTTATTTCAATTCCACTGATACATATGTGTGTCCTCAATTCCAATACCACATAGTCTTGATTACTGTAGCTTTGTAATAAGTTTTGAAATTGGGAAGTGTGAGCCCTTCAAATTTGTTCTTCTTTTTCAAGATTTTTTTTGAGCTGTTCTGTGTCTCTTACCTTTCTGTATCAACACAGCCTTAGCTTCTGTAAAAAGGGAATTGTCTCCCAGTCCATGAACATGAGATGCCATTCCATTTATATAGGTCTTTGTTTTCAACAATGTGTTGTAGCTTTCAGAGTACAAATCTCTCCCTTTGTTTGCTAACTTCATTTCTTAAGTGTTTTATTCTTTTTGATGCTATTATAAATGAAATTATTTTCTTAATTCAATTTTTGGATTATTCATTAGTAATGAATAGGAACCTACCTGATTTTTACATGTTGATCTTCTTGTATTCTGCAGTCACTCTAAAATTTATTTATTGGCTCTAATAGGTTTTATTTTGATTCGTAAGGATTTTTTATATACAAGATCATGTCACGTACAAATAGAGGGAGTTTTACCTTTTCCTTTTCAATCTGGATGCTTTTTTATTTTTGCTTAGTTTCCTTACTTGGTTCGAACTTCCAACACAGCATCGAATAGAAGGGATCAGAGCAGACATTCTTGTCTTGTTTCCGATCTCAGCAGGGATTGTTTACTTTTTTTGTCCACAGTATCTAGCAGAATACTTCTTAGCCTTTTTGGGATCATGCATCCTTTGAAGGATCTGATCAAAGTTATGGTGCCAGTTCTAAGAAAACCACAAGCATAATAAGTACATAATATTTCACTTATAATTTAAGAGACTTCATAGCCTTAGCACAGTGCCAAGAGTGTAGTAGAAATTTTGTGAAAATATGTCAAATAGCTGAATTCATGTGGTATTTTAATAATAATGAGGCAAACATACCACCTTTATACTTTTACAGTACTTCGATATTCTCTATCCCTGTTGATCCTCACTGTGATTCTATGGTTTGATTGCTGAGATACTGGTAACGCCATTTATGAGAGATTAAACATAGACCCTGAGTAGTCAATAAATTAGTGATGGAACTAAGACCACCAGCACTCCATCAGAGCACTGTTTTTATAAAACCTATAGAATATATACTCATTCTGTTTTACCTCTCTCTTTCTAGCAGCTTCTCTTTGAGATGATATTTAGATTGGGCAGGAGTATAAAATAATTATAATGATAGCTAATAATTTTAGAGTGCTGTTATGTGTTCATTATTATTATTATTACCCTCAGTTTTACAAATGAGTCTGAAAAAAAGATCCCACAGCCCCTGTATTTCCCTGAAATGTATTTATATTGAAAAATAAATTGATGCTCAAAGAGTCACTTGCCCAAGGTCACACAGCTAATAAGATCTGTAGTCAGGATTCAAACTCTAGCTGCCTGATTCAAGAGCTGCCAATAAGCTTGAAGCCTGTCCTGTTATTTCTGTCATGTATTTAATTTTTAAATACTGCGGGCTTTGGGAATCGGAAAAATTTGTGTTCATTCCCTAGCTCTGTTACTTATGAGCTGCTGTGTGACCTTGGATGGTCTACACAAACATGATTGTCTTAAGTTTCCTCATCTGTAAAATGAACATAGCAGTTACCTCAGTGGATTGTGGTGAGGAAGATAAAATGTGATAATGAATGTCAAGTTCATAGCATGATGCTTGGTGTTCAGTTAAGGGCAGCCCCTTCCTACGATGGACACATCCCACTCCTCCTAGGAATAGGTAAACACTTTAGCATAGTGAGAGCCCTTTTGTGATTGGACCCCTCTGCAGTGATATTTCTCAGCACGTCCCGTCTCACTGTAAACTCTTACCATGTTGAACTGTTTTAAGTTCTGCAAAATGCATCATGTATTCTCTTGCTTCCAGACATTTGTCAGGAATGCCTTGGCCTGGCAAATCCTGCTTTTCTCTCGTGTCATAGCTGAGACAGCCCTTCCAAAAAACATTCCCTGACTATTCCCCTTTTGCATGTCTGGGATGAGCAATACTCTTGTTTGATTCCATTGCCCTTGCACTTTGCTGAAGCTCATTTCTTGCACTAAGTTGTAATTATCTGTCTCCACAATAGAATGTAAGCTCCCCAAGACTGTGTCATATTCCCTATTGTATCCCTGGTGCCTGGCACCATGTCTAACTTGGAGTGGGCACACAGTGAATAAATAAGGAATGAATGAAGAGAGTGTCACTGTGCCCCACTAGCTGTCCCTATGTACCTGTTCTCCCTTTTGTCCATTTTTTGTAGTTAAGCTGTTAAAACTTTAATTTTACGCATACACCACACACACACACACGACTACAAATAAAGTGGAGAATCCTGAAAGAGATTGGTCAATAAATAATTGGGTAAGGGGCGCCTGGGTGGCGCAGTCGGTTAAGCATCCGACTTCAGCTCAGGTCACGATCTCGTGGTCCGCGAGTTCGAGCCCCGCGTCGGGCTCTGGGCTGATGGCTCGGAGCCTGGAGCCTGCTTCCGATTCTGTGTCTCCCTCTCTCTCTGCCCCTCCCCCGTTCATGCTCTGTCTCTCTCTGTCTCAAAAATAAATAAACGTTAAAAAAAATTAAAAAATAAATAAATAATTGGGTAAGATTAATGTCAGTATTCTAGTTGTGCTATTATACTATGATTTGCTCCCCTCCTTTTATAGCTTAAAACACTGTGGTAAAAAACACATAACATAAAATTTACCATCTTAAACACTCTTAAGCGTATATAGTTCAGTAGTGTTACGTGTACTCACATTGTTGTGCATCCCATCTCCAGCACTTTTCATCTTGCAAAGCTGAAACTTTATACCCATTAAACGTCTCCCCTTGCCTCTCTTCTGCCAGCCCCTGGCTACTTTCTTCTCCCTCCCATTCTACTTTCTGCTCTATGAGTGTGACTGCCCTAGGGATCTCAAGTAAGTGGAATCGTATGGTCTTTGTCTTTTTGTGATTGGCTTATTTTACTTCACGTAATGTCCTGAAGGTTCATGCATGTGGTAGCATATCACAGTATTCCTTTACTTTGAAAGGCTCAGTAATACTGCACTGTATGTATATACTACATTTTGTATATTTATTCTTCTGTTGATGCTCAGTAGGGTTGCTTCAACCTCGTGGCTACTGTGAATAGCGCTGCTGTGAACGCGGGTATGAAAATATGCCTTCAAGACCCTACTTTCAATTATTTAGGACATATATCCAGAAGTGGGATTGCTGCATGTATGGTAGTTTTATTTTAACTGTTTTGAGGAACCAACATACTGTTTTCCACAGAAGTTGCACTTTTACAATTGCACCAGCAGGGCACAAGGCTTCCAGTTTTTCTACATCCTCATCAACACTATTCTTTTGTTTGTTTTTATAGTAGCCATTCTAGTGGATATGAAGTAATACTTCATTGTAGTTTTGATTTGCATTATTCTGATGATTAATGATGTTGAGAAGCATCTTTTCATGTTTGTTGGCCATTTGTATATTATCTTGGAGAAACGTCTATTTAAGTCCTTTGCCCATTTTTAAATCAGGTTATTAGATTTTTTGTCATTGAGTTGTAGGAAGTCGTTGTATATTCTAGACATTAACCCCTTACAAGGTGTATAATTTGTACGCATTTTTTCCTATTCCATAGCTTTCCTTTCCACTCTGTAGATTGTGTCCTTTGATGGGCAGAAGTTTTTAAGTTTTAAGTAGTCTCATCTGCCTATTTTTGCTTTTGTTGCCTGTGCTTTGATGTCATATTCGTTGTCAAGTCAAATGTCATGAAGCTTTTCCCATATGTTTTTATCTAGTTTTTAGTTTAGGATTTTATATGTAGGTCTTTAATCCATTTTAAGCCTTTCTTTCTTTCTTTCTTTCTTTCTTTCTTTCTTTCTTTCTTTCTTTCTTTCTTTCTTTCTTTGTTTCTTTCTTGTATTTGATGTAAGATAATGGTCCAACTTCATTTTTTTTCGTGTGGATATCCAGTTTTCCTAACACCATTTGCTGACAAGACTATCCTTTCCCTATCGAGTGGTCTTGTCATCCTTGTTAAAGATTGTTTGACCATATATGCAAAGGTTATTTCTGAGCTCTCTATTCTATTCCATTGGCCTTTATGTCTGGTATTCCAGTACCACACTATTTTGATTACTATAGCTTTATACTATATCTTAAAATCAGCAAGGAGCATTCTCTAACTTTGTTCTTATTTTTCAAAATTGTTTTGGTTATTTGGAGTCCCTTCAGATTTTATAGGAGTTTTAGGATGGATTTTTTTTATTTATTCAAAAAATTTTATTGGGATTTTGATATGGATTGTATTGACTCTGTAAATTGGTTTGGGTAATGCTGACATCTTAACAATATTAAGTTTCCCAATCCATGAATACAGAATGTGTTTCCATTCATTTGTATTTTCTTTTATTTCTTCCAGCAGTGTTTTGTAGTTTTCAATGTACAAGTCTTTCACCTCTTGGTTAAATTTATTCCTATGGGTTTTTTATGTTATTGTAAATATAACTGTGTTCTGAATTTCTTTTTTGGATTATTCATTGCTAGTGTATAGAAATGCAGTTGATTTTTGGGTGTTGATTTGTATATTTTTATACACAGAGAGTTTCTGTGTATGTGTGTGTGTAATCTTTAGCTTGTTCTGGATACAAGATCATGTCATTTGTGAACAAAGATAATTTTACTTCATCCTTTCCATTTCAGATGCCTTTTAATTCTTTTTCTTGCCTAATTGCTTTAACTAGGACTTCCAATACTATGTTAACTAGAAGTGGCAAGAATAAGCATCTCTGTTTTATTCCTGATCTCAGAGAGGAAATGTTTTTGTCTTTTATCATTGAGTATGATGTTAGCTGTGAGCTTTTCATATATGGTTTTATTATGTTGAGGTAATTTACTTCTGTTCCTGGTTTGAATGTTTTTATCATGAAAAAGGGTGTTGAACCTTGTCAAATGATTTTTCTGCATTGATTGAGATGATCAAGTAGTTTTTGTCCTTCACTCTGTTAATGTGATGTATTATATTGATTGCTTTTTTATATTGAACAATTCTTGCATTCCAGGAATGAATCCTACTTGTTCATGGTGGAGTAATTCTTTTAATGTGCTACTGAATTTGGTTTGTTAGTATTTTGTCGAGATTTTTGCATTAGTATTCATCAGGAATATTGGCCCATAGTTTTCTTTTCTTGTAACATCTTTGTTTTCCTTTGGTGTCAGGGTAATAGTGGCCTCACTTGAATGAATTTGGAAATGTTCCCTCCTCTTCAGTTCTTTGGAAGAGTTTGGGGGAAGATTGGTGTTAATTCTTATTTAAATGTTTGGCAGTATTCTCTACATTGAAGCCATCTGGTCCTGGGCTCTTCTTTTTGGGAGATTTTTGATTACTAATTAATTCTTCTTACTATTTATTGGTCTGTTCAGATTTTCTATTTCTTCATGATTCAGTCTTGGTAGGTTGTGTATTTCTAGGATTCATCTATTTCTTATAGGTCATCCGGTTTGTTGGCATATAATTGTTCATAGTAATCTCTTATAATCCTTTCTATTTCTGTGGCATTGGTTGTAATGTCTCCTCTTGCATTTCTGATTTTAGTTATTTGAGTCTTATCCCTTTTTTTTTCTTAGTGTTACTAAAAGTTTGTCAATTTTGTTGATCTTTTAAAAAAACTAGCTCTTAGTTTCATTGATTTTTTTCTATTGTTTTTTTATTTAGTTATATCTGCTGTAGTCTTTATTTGTTCCCCTTCTTTGCTTTAATTTTGGGTTTAATTTGTTCTTTTTCTATTCCTTGAGATATAAAGTTAGGTTGTTGTTTTGAAATATTTCTTCATTTGTAAATATGTCTTTACAAATACATACTCTCTTAGCACTGCCTTCAGTGCATCCCGGAAGTTTGGTACGTTGAGTTTTTTTTTTATATGTCTCAAGGTTTTTTTTTTTTTTTTTTTAGTTTATTTTGAAGGGGGAGGGACAGAGAGGGGGAGAGAAAGAGAATCCCAACCAGGCTCCACACTCAGCGCAGAGCCTGACACAGGGCTCAATATCATGAACCTGTGAGACCATGACCCGAGCTGAAGTCAAGAGTTGGACGCTCAACCGACTGAGCCATTCAGGCAACCCCTCAAGGTATTTTCTTAACTTCCCTTTTGATTTCTTCTTTGACCCATTGTTTAACTTTTGTTCTTTTAATAATAGAACACTCCTCCAAGTTTTATATGCATGTGGGTTTCCAACTAGAGACTAATTTCCCCAGCCTACTTTGTAGGCAGCTGTGTCCATTCTCCAAATTTGGGCCTATAGGATGCTCTGTTTTTTCCTCCCTCCATTCCCAATGATGAGAATTGGGGAAATTGCAACATCTGGAGCTGCCATGTTGGAAACCATTGTGAAAGATGGCAGCACCAACCCACCATCATGCGTCCCAGTGTGATCCAACAGAAAAGAACTCTTTAGACTCTTAAATACAGAGAACAAACTTAGGGTTGATGGGGGTGGAGGAGAGGGAAAAGTGGGTGATGGGCATTGAGGAGGGCACTTGTTGGGTTGAGCACTGGGTGTTGTATGGAAGCCAATTTGACAATAAATTATATTAAAAAAAAAAAAAAAAAGAACAGAGCTCTTTACCTGCCTTAGACAACCTGCTTCTGTGTAGACCGTTATATAAAAGAGAAACACATGTTTGTCTCAATTAAATTGTATTTTGTAGTCTTTTGTGATAGCACCTTGGCCTGTACCATATTAATGCTTTAACTTTACCAAAAGTGTTACAATAACCTGAGGAATTATGCAGAGTTGGCTTTGTTCTTTGTTGGCCTTCCTTAGTAAGACATTAAAACTAAATGAGTAAATAAATTCTTATGAAAAATTAAATGGGGCCCTGACCTACACAGCGTATTTCTTCTTAACTCTAGCACCATATTGACCTCACTATGGAGAGCAGGAATGGATATTTTTATTTTTCTCTCTTTATCTGGTCCTTGTCCACTTCTGTACCTTCTTCTTCTTCTCATTCTCTCTCTCTCTGCTTTCTATTCTAGGCAAAGCACCTAATGTTCTTTTCTTCCTCTCTTCTTTTCTTTCCATCTGGACACACTCTTTCCTGTAACTGGAGGACCTTTGCACATGCTCATACATATCTGGAGTGCTCTTCTCTTCCTCTTGGCTTCAGTGCATTCTACTTACAGTCATATCTCGGTTAGCACCTCCTGCAGAAGTCTTCCCTGACTTCTGAAAATTGGCGTGTTCCTCTCTCATATGCTGTATTAGTTCAGATCCTCTGAGAAGCAGATGTCAAAAAGCGATTAGATGTGCCAGGGATTTTTTAGGGGAGGAGGCAGGAGGAGCTGGAGAAGCAGAAACAGATGGAGAGAGCCTTCAGACAGTGATGCAGGTCGGCTTCTGTGAAAGATGAAGGAGAAGTGGGAAGGGTCTCAAACTCTGCACAGCTCCAAGAACACTTCAGGGAGGCCAATAGAGTGTCCTCAAGCACAAGCTGCCTATTGGAGGCACAGAATTCGCCCACCACGCTCAGCCATTGGCCAAAGGATCTGGAGGAGCAGCAGCCAGGACTGTCAGTGAGCTACGCTCCCTGCAGTCAGAGATGCACGCGGTGCATTGTCATGGCCACTATATATGGTCTCTGAGCGCCCTGCCTGTGGTTACACAGGCTTGTGTGACCATACATGCACATTCTCCCTGCACTATCCACTCCATGAGGTAAAGGACTGTGTGTGTTTTGCGTGATACCCCCAGGGCCTAGCGAGTGTCAGGCGCATTTTAGAGACAAAAGCCACTAGCACACTTTTAAAAATTAATTTAAAATTCTTTTAAATTTTAAAAAGACTTTAATTCAGTCTTAAAATTTTCTTCGACCTGGTTTAAAGGGGAAAGTGCCCTGGGGGAAATAATATCAAAATACATATACTCTGTAATTATGGCGGTATAACTCTGAGAGCATGAGCCTGAAAATCTCTATTCGATGAAATTTAATGAAATAAATGGCCTTATGGCAGTTGATCAGGTCAAGTGGTAGAAAGAGCTAATCCCAAGCAAATCTTAAACCTGAAAATTTATTCATTGTTCCTGGAAAGATGGTGTGTGTTCTGAGATATCTTTATGAGTTTAATAAAATACTCTATTTATAAATGATTCCACATGTAAATAAATGCTTTATTGGTCTACATGAGAAAAAGAAGGTCAGATTTATTGGTCAACTATAAAAATGTAGATGATTCTCCCAGGCTCACTGCTTTGAAGTTAGGCAAAGAGCAAATGTCAGCAAAGGGCAGGCATGAAATCTGGGCACTATGACAGTTATGCATGAACATTCTTGATTTCCCCTATATTTTAACAGTTAGTATAAATGTGGGTGGCCTGGAAAGTGCTTTACTTATAGTATAATGTGTGGGAGTGTAGGGCCCCATGTGGCATCACCACGTGTGAGCCTGCCTGCTGTGGTCATCAACACCTTTGGCTTTCCTGCTGCACCTTTGAGCTCACTAGTCCTGTAGTCCTGGATATGTAAATTTAGACCTATAATTTACAAGTGTGCCCATGGTGCTGGGCTTATCTCCTCAGAGGATGCATGAAATCAAGTGTTTGAGAGTAGAATCCAGTTTTGCCCTTGATTTATGGTTTCAGATACATCTGAACTTCCTCTAAATTTCTTCACCCTAAATGGAAACTGCTTTACTGTTTTATCTGATGCTAAAAGTAATATTAAAGCAATTCAGGATCAAGGGGGAGAATAAAGTGAAACAACTGTAACTCCACCACCAGGGGAGAAACTGCTTAACATTTTGTATAGAGACTTCTGGACTGACTTCATGTCTTTCTTTCTTTTTCTTTTCTTTGTCTTTTTTAGTTTATTTTATTTTGAGAGAGAGAGAGAGAGAATGTGTGCTTGCGCATGAGCAGGGGAGGGGCAGAGTGACAGAGAGAGAGAGAGAGAGAGAGAGAGAGAGAGAGAATCGCAAGCACGCCCCATACTGTTAGCACAGAGCCTGATACAGGGCTTGATCCCACGACCGTGAGATTATGACCTGAGCCAAAATTCAGAGTCGGATGCTCAACTGACTACGCCACACACATGCCCCTGAACTGACTCCATTTCTGATCCTCATTTGGCCATGGCTTCTGATACTGCCCTTCTACGTTATGATATGATCTATCTCATTTTTTAGGAATTCTAATCTAATAACAAAAATATGATCAGTGTACTGCATGCTTTATGGAGATTGTGTAATTTAATCCCTCAACCACTCCTTGCAGTATGTAAAATTATTCTACTCTTTTTATACAGTGGAAATGGAGAACTTGGGAGGTATTAATATTAGCTAAGAAAAACACTGACATTCTAACCTGGCCAAGTTCTCTCTGATTGGAGAGGTAAGAAGTCCTTTATTTTACATCTCTGGGCTGTATTTTATGGATTATTACAGGCTATTTGTAAATTCTTCTGGAACAAAACATGAGATAAATCCCATACAAACATACATATTTGAAGCGATTCAGGGACCTTGCTATGTGAATAAATACATGGTCTGACCTTCTGTTTTCCTGGAAGAAACCGTTTTGTCAAGGAACTGCTCTCCTAATTTATCTGACTTGTAATTTCAGGGTTTCATAAAGCAAAGGCCCAAGCGTAATTACTCTGAGTGCCCCCATTTAAGCCGTCATGTTTTTTTTCACAAACTCTGATGCTTGGCGACCTAACCTAGCATGTCCGTAATGTCTTGTGTGTCTGCTTAGTTACTCACAGGCTTTCTAGGTAGGCCTTCACTGCTTTATGGCTGTTAAATATTCCCAGCTACATTTTAGTGCTCTTGGTCTTTTAAATGGGACATAAATCCTATGTTTCATGTATGAGTGCTTCCAGTCTGAATACCCACCTCTGTATCGCAGTCTCAGATGCTCCCTTAGGATTCTCGAGTGAGTGGCTGAAGTCATTATTGAGGCAAGAGCTATTACTTGAAGAGTTGGCAGACTTACATTCTTCTACCTTGCAAGCAGCCAACGATGTGCTTTCTTTCATACACACTTGTGTATTTATCAAATTGAGAGGGAGAGGATCTCATCTATTGCCTCAAGTATTTTGAGGATTGAGTCAAGAGTTACAAAATTGAAATGCTGGTAAGGGCCAACCAGGCGGATTGCATAAGTGTACAATCAAAGCTCAGTAGAAGCAATGGGGAGGGAGGGGGCCTGGAGCAAGCTGCAGAACTATGCTCACTTGAATTATTTTTTTAAAAAATATTATGTTGGCCAAACAACACAGACAAAAAGCTGCGTTTAGACCATGACGGGCTGCCATTTGAAAATTTCTAAGCACTGTAATGGAAGATTAGTACACGATAGGGAAACATTTTAAGGTCTTAGAAGTTTGACCACTGTGTCCAAGTGGATCTCTTTCTCTTTTTATCCTATTTTCCAGTAGTCACTCTGTTCCCTTTTGTAGTACTTGTAACAGTCTCTGTAATTAGTTTTTGTTGTGCATTTACTTGTTTATAACCTGTCTCTGTCTCTCTCTCTATCTCCCTCCCTCCCTTCCTCTTAACTTTTAAGCTTCACGAAGGCAGGGACCGTGTGTATCTTGCTCATGGTTGTAATTAGCAACACTAGCCACGGACAGGCACATAACCGGTCCTCATAAAAGTTATTGAGGGGATAAGGCAAAGAGTGTGATACATCTTATCATCATGCGACATATCTTATTCACCTTGGTACCCCCAGCACTTAGTACCATCGTAGTGATGCAATAGGTATTTGTTGAATGAAATTGTCGGTGATCTTGGTTCACCACAGATGGTTAGCCACAGCAAAGTGGTTTACATTGGGTGGGGCCAAGGTTTAGAAATAGATGTGGTCACTAGGCTGAGGATGCATGGGCACTAGACCCAGCCCTGTAAGGAAATTCAGTAAGACAGAAAATAACCAGTTTTATGGATACTAATCAGGCGTGACTGGTAATCTGAACAAGCTGTGCACATCAGGGATGCCTAGTGATGGATACAAATAGGAAAGCAAGGAACGATCTGTGTTCCCACGTAGAGGTGTGCAGTCTTGCCACAAGTAAGCCAACAGATGATAGAACTAAATCCATAGTAGCTGAAGGCTCAGTTCCTATGGTGGTAAAAAGGGAATGAGGAGAGAAAGGCCCAACTGAGATTAAGGCGCTAAGAAACCCTCTAGGCATCCAAAGCAGGTTTAGGATTTTAAATTTCCAGAAATGGTTGCAAGGTATAGACTCAGCCTCACCATTCATGCAGAACAATCTCTGAACCCCAGGTCAAGCTCACAGCAGCAGTAGAGTTGGTTGGTGTTGAGTTGCCTAATAAATTCACCCCCACTGAGGATGCCATTTTGCCAGTAACTGAGGGGCTAAGAATAGCACCCTTGGCCATAGGGAGAAGAGCTCCCAGTACCAGCTTTCGTCCTGAGTGTCCCATGATCCTAGAATGTTTAGTTTCCAGAAACGGAGAACCCATATGGGTTAATGCTTTCACATGATAGAGCAATAAAGACTTTGGTTGTAAATAACAGAAAGATCATTCAAAGTACCTTAAGGGGAAAGAGGAATCTACTGGTTCGCACAAACACACCGTGTAAAGGCAGGAGCAGAGCCAGTCCTAGGGTTTCTGCTTTCTCTGCCTGTACTGCTGTCTGTGTGGCTTCAGTCTCCTCTGTTGTAGGTGGGCTTTCCCTATAGAGATCAGTGTAGCCTTGATGGTCAAGAGCATGAACTTGGGTAGTCCCACAGTCCAGGTATGCCCCTCATCTGTGCCCTTGACCTTAGACAAATTCTTTACTTGTAAAATGTGCATACTTAATAGCACCTATCATAGGTTATTGCAAGTGTGAAATAGGTAAACAAATGTAAAACCCTTAGCATAATGCCTGGTACCTAGAAGGTACTCTGTTGTAATTGGTGAGCAGCAACTCTGGCTCATAACATAACAGCTCTGATGCCAGAGGGGAGAAAATGATTTGGTACACCAGTTCTGCTTAAAGACCACTTCTCTAGGAAGACCTGTCATTAGTTCAGCCCTTGACAGAGATACTGTCCATGTGAGGGGAGGCAACTTCTATCAAAAGGTGGGAAATTGAGAGATGAGGCAGAGATGCCTCTATCTACAAAAATTTGCAAATCCCGTTCCATACAGTTGGTGCTAGGAAGTGGCTGCCCAGCCATGGACTGTGTTTCCTAGCACTTATCCCCCCTACGTGGGGGTGGGGAGGTGGGAGGACATACCTGTGACTGGTCCTTGCTCGTGTCGGGTGAGTAGAAGTGCTGTATAAAAGCCAAGGCTCTGAAGAATTGCTTGGGTTTTCTCTGGGATTTCTTTAGGATGTAGTTAATGATGAGGACATTGGTTCTCCGTCCTCATTACACATTGGAATCACCTGGTAATCTTTTTTTTTAAGTATGAAATTTATTGTCAAATTGGTTTCCATACAACACCCAGTGCTCATCCCAACAGGTGCCCTCCTCAATACCCATCACCCACCCCCCCTTCCCTCCCACCCCCCCATCAACCCTCAATTTGTCCTCAGTTTTTAAGAGTCTCTTATGTTTGGCTCCCTCCCTCTCTAACCTTTTTTTTTCCCCTTCCCCTCCCCCATGGTCTTCTGTTAAGTTTCTCAGGATCCACATAAGAGTGAAAACATGTGGTATCTGTCTTTCTCTGTATGACTGATTTCACTTAGCATAACACTCTCCAGTTCCATCCATGTTGCTACAAAAGGCCATATTTCATTCTTTCTCATTGCCACGTAGTATTCCACTGTGTATATAAACCACAATTTCATCAGTCCATCAGTTGATGGACATTTAGGCTCTTTCCGTAATTTGGCTATTGTTGAGAGTGCTGCTATAAACATTGGGGTACAAGTGCCCCTATGCATCAGCACTCCTGTCTCCCTTGGGTCAATTCCTAGCAGTGCTATTGCTGGGTCATAGGGTAGGTCTATTTTTAACTTTTTGAGGAACCTCCACACTGTTTTCCAGAGAGGCTGTACCAGTTTGCATTCCCACCAACAGCGCAAGAGGGTTCCCGTTTCTCCACATCCTCGCCAGCACCTATAGTCTCCTGATTTGTTCATTTCAGCCACTCTGACTGGCGTGAGGTGGTATCTGAGTGTGGTTTTGATTTGCATTTCCCTGATGAGGAGCAACGTTGAGCATCTTTTCATGTGCCTGTTGGCCATCCGGATGTCTTCTTTAGAGAAATGTCTATTCATGTTTTCTGCCCATTTCTTCACTGGATTATTTGTTTTTCGGGTGTGGAGTTTGGTGAGCTCTTTATAGATTTTGGATACCAGCCCTTTGTCTGATATGTCATTTGCCAATCTTTTCCCATTCCGTTGGTTGGCTTTTAGTTTTGTTGATTGTTTCCTTTGCAGTGCAGAAGCTTTTTATCTTCATGAGGTCCCAATAGTTCTTTTTTGCTTTTAATTCCCTTGCCTTTGGGGGAATCACCTGGTAATCTTAACAAAACTAATTACAGGCCTAGTTTTAGACCATTGGTTCCTAACTAGGGGACCTTTTTGCCCTCCCACCCACAAGTGAGCATTTGGTAGTCTGAGGACATTTTTGGTTGTCGCAACTTGGGTTAAGGAGTTCCTGGAATCTAGTAAGTCAAGGCCAGGGATGCTGCTGAACATTCTACAATGCACAAGACATCCTCTCCTAACAAAGCTTTGTCTGGTTCAAATTTTGTCAAGGTTAAGAAAACCCTTTCCTAGCGGTTGGAGAGCCACAGGCTAAGAGGCCAGATTCAGGCTGAGTGCCAGATTACTGCAGCAAAGGGGAGCTGCCTGTCAATCTGGAACACCCACTGTGGAGAGTTACCTTAATGAAGAATAGAGCTTTCTTGTCTTAAACCATCAACCATTGAAACTTGGGGTCTCTTGGCGACAGTAGCTAGTGTTGCTGTAAATAACAAAAGAGGAGAAATGTGCTAAAGACATTGTAATTATTTAGTTTATGCAATGGACAGATATCATATTACTGTCTGCTCAGGTAGAAATATTAAATTGTGGACCACTGTTTTGCTTAAAATTTACCGGTAATTCACAGCACAGATTTCCCTGATTGAAATCTCCCAGATTAGTATGCAGTGATTTTTTGTGGCATGGTAATGGAATACGAGTATTTGCTTCGTATCCCGGATGGCAGATATTTGGGTCTGACCTTTCTAAGTAGGTTAGGTTAGGTTTCAGCTCAAAATTTGTTTTATTTAGTATTTCCTCTGTTTTAGTCAGTAAATGTTAAGTTAATCTTTCACATCATCTTATTTGTTATTGTTTGTAATGAAGACAAGTTGGATTTGTGAGGCAAGAGAAGAAAAATTGTTACAGATGGCAGCTTTAGTAAATATTGTAAAAATGCCAATCTCTTGAATCTGTTTGACTATGCAAGTCACTGTGAATGTTTTGAAATCAGATAATATTGACACTCCTCAGGGATTTTGTTATTTCAGGAAATTTAGAAAAAAAGAGGCAATACTACTCTCAATGTGAGGGGCTTCACTGGGGCCCATATCTGCTCTAGGAGTGACCCAGGGATAGATAATAAAATACTGAACCCTCTGGCCATGTTGACTGATTGGTACCCAAGTTGGTCCAATTAGGGCCAATCTTGGGACCTGTTCAGGATCTGTCAGAAGAGGACATGTTTCTTTTTGTTGTTTTGGAGCTCTAAGGCTATCAGCCGTGAGCCGCGGGCAGCTTGCTTACTTAAGGATGAAGCCAGCACAAAGAAAAGCATAGATAAAGATGAGGAAAATGAGAGGGGGTAGAGAGGACAGATAGATGAGGTTCTAAGGACATCATTTCATTTGAGTGGCTGGGCCAGGGTATCAAACCCCACCTCTAAGTCAATGGCACTTTCACTAACCCAAGCCAGTAAGTCTCCCTTTTTGCTTAAGCCAATTTGGGTTGAGTTTTTCTGTTGTTTATTTCTATCTACTTTCAAGTAGCATGGGTGGGATGTGTTAATTATATCTGACCCTTAGGAGCTTCCATCTTCATTTGTTTTGGTAAATTATATTGTTACTACTGATTATTGGGCTCCTTTCCCAGTAATGAACTTGCTCCTCAGTTATTTCCATGAAACTGGCATTGCCTATCTTGTGAAAGGAGAATACTTCTCTAACTCATTGATGTCAAGTCTGGCCATGCCACTTGCTTTGGTTAGTAGGATGTGGGAAGAAATGACGGGTGTCATGTCCATGCAGAAGACTTAAGGGCTGTCACAAGGGTTTGCCATCCCCCCCCCCCCTTTTTTTCTCTGCCAAGTGGCCATCAAATCCCAGGATGATACCTAGAACAGAGAAGATATTTGGAGCAGAGCCTGAGCTGACCCATGGCAGACAAGTAACATGAACAGGAAATACATTTATTTTATTGTAAACCACTGATATTTTGGATTTGTTGTTACTGAAACATAACCTAATAAAAGCTGACTAACATACTTACTATTTTTAAATGCTTGCCAAAGTTTATAACTGAATAAAAATCTAGAGCACCTATAATGTTGTCATTTATATCCTGCAGGTTATGAAAAAAGAATTTGGGATGACTCTCTCTCTCTCTCTCTCTCTCTCTCTCTCTGTGTGTGCGTGTGTGTGTGTGTGTGTGTGTGTGTCTCCTTTTGGTGTTCATAGCCCTATTATATGCAGTGGTAATCAAGAACATGGGCTTTAGCTCTGTGATTTAATAACTGGTAAGTTCTTGGGCACCTGGCTGGCTCAGTTGGAAGAGTGTGTGACTCTTGATCTCAGGGTTGTGAGTTCAAGGCCCACAATGCATGTAGAGATTACTTAAATAAATAACACATAAAAAAAGCTAGTAAGATCCTGAACTATTCTGAGACTAAATGTCCACTTTATAATAATAATATCTTCTCATAGGATTTTTGCACATACAGAGCTAAACACAGTGCGGAGTACGTAGTAAAACACTGAGTAAATAGTAACTCTTATTCTCATCATTCATTGTAGAAGACAGGACCCCCAATGAATGCTTTTTTTCTAAGCTTATTTATTTATTTTGAGAGAGAGAGAGAGAGAGAAAGAGAGAGAGAAAGCAAGCTGGGGAGGGGCAAAGAGGAGAGAGAGAATCCCAAGCAGGATTTGCACTGTCAGCACAGAGCCCAAAACAGGGCTTGAACTCACGAACCAGGAGATCATGACCTGAGTCAAAATCAAGAGCCAGAGGCTTAACCTGCTGAGCCACCCAGGCGCTTCTTTTTGATGATTCCCTTGGGTGGGGTCCAAGGTAAACTTATTAACCAGTATTAAACACCACTCCTTAACAGATGGCATTCTGGGGAGGCCCCCAAGACATTACTTTGAAACTTGGAGCCATGCCATTCCAGGAAATCTTAAGTGGGGAGAATGCTTTAGAGAACGTTGGATGGGTGTTGAGGTAATATCCTGTGAAGTGGGATAGCCATTTATCCCCTGAATGTCTTTGTGCTCTGAATTTAAATGAAACAACTGCAGAGTTGGTCCTTAAATGAGAACTGAGGACACCAGAATCTTCATTTACTAGTGGTATTTGGCAACTTTGTTTTGCTAGAGTGTAAAGATTTACGTTGGTTGAACTCCTTTAATGTTCTTGTAAAAGAGGATGAGGAGTTTTATGACAGCAGTAATTCTTAGGGCAAATATCTCTGGGTAATGAAGAGTAGGTCTTTTGAGTGATTTGGTTGAAGTGTGTGTGTGTGTTTGACATAGAAAGTTCCAGAACATGAGACCTTATGAGGAAAGGAGAAACTGAGCTTAGGACCTATTTAGGAATTGTGGCTAGTTCCAGTGTCAGAGTAAATTTATTTAATTACTTAGTTAATTAATTAATTAATTATTTCAGCAAATATTGCTCTCTCTGTGTTCAGGTATTGAGTCAGAGGCTAAGAATATAGAGACTCACTCATTCTGTTATTCATCAGCAAATACTTATGGAGCACCTGCAATGGTGCCAGGCACTGTGCCTGACACTTGGGGATACAATAGCAAGCGAGGTCAGGCAGTATCTGCGACCTCATGGAACTTAAAGTCTAAGAAGTAACAGAGGTGATGAAGTCATCACATAAATGTGAAGTCAGGTGAGGATAATCACCTGAAGGAAAGGAAAGTGAGAAGAACTGTGAAGATGTTTATCAAAGGGCATGCCATCCTGTCTGATGGTGTCAGAGATATGATATGGCCAGATTTGTGTTTCAAGTGAGTAGTCTGGTTTCAATGTCCAAATGGAGATGTGACAATGAAGGCAGAGAACCGGTTAGGGGGCCGCCGCAGAGGTCCCCAGCAAGAACTGTGGATGGCCCAGACCAGGGAGGTGATCATGGAGACAGAAGTGGACTGATATCAGAAACCTTCAGGAGGTCAACTGCATTGAACTTGGTGAAGAATTGAATGAGAAAGAAGAGGGAAGCGAGGTCGAGAGTAACGTCTGGGGTTTAAACTTCCCTCCCTGGCCTGTAGAACCTGATAAATGCACCATGAAAAACAATATGAAGTATATGCCCCAGCATAAGCAAAATTAGGGCAGAGTTAAATGGGGTGTGATAAAATGTCTCTGGCAGCCTCGTGTTTCAAGATTAGAGTATAATGTGTTTGTTGCATAGTCCATGGCCAAAGTCAACACAAGCACCCGGATTGTAATGTGCCACTTGAGGATGCAATTTGAATATTCCAGCCCCGGGTCTAACTGTGAAGTCAAGCTGTTGTGTGGTCCTGTAATATTCTCCATCCCATCCCACCCCTGAAAAAGCTCTGTGCTCTTTTCTTGTCAGAGCTGTTTGCAAAGCCTGAGGGATGTCACATAACAGCATGCTCTTCAAGGAATTAGCTTTGCAATTTAATGAAGAGAAACTTTTATGACTTCAGCTGGCTCAGTGTTTATAGTTTCTCAGACTATACTATAGTTAAAGCTTGGTTATAAAAGCATACACGTAGACTCATGTAAGTTATATAACTTATAACTCTACAATATATAACTTGTAACTCTTGTAAGAGTTAAAAGAGTAAACACTAGGCACTTGTTAGTATCACTTGTGAATTAGAAAACAGACTTAACAAATATTAACTAACTTGTTTATGGACTCTTGGGGACTCATTATTGTTCAATGCTTATATTTGTACCCACAACTTGTTCCTTTGACAAATATTTATTGAGTATTTACTGAATGCTATGACTGTTTCAAGTAAACAATATAATAAATTTCTGGTCCTCACAGGGCTTATGCTCTATTTGGGAAGATAAAAAAGCAAAAACAACTAATATAGTATATATACATATTTATAACATGAAGAATAAAACAGGGTGAGGAATGTGGTAAGGCACATTAGAAAAGCTGCTTGTTCAAGAAGTCCTTTGTGAAGGGAAGATATTTGAGCTGAGACAGGATTGATGACAAAGGATTTGGGGGGCAGAAAGCATTTGGGGTGGGGGAAACAGCAAGTGCAAATGCCCCGAGGCAGGAAACGGCTTGGCACACTTTACAACAGGAAAGAGAAAGCCATGTGGCTGGAATGTCTGAGCCTAGGAAAGAGGAGTCTCCTTGGGGGCAAGAGATTAGAGGCTCTTTAGAGCCCCAGTGAAGAGCTTGGATTTTATTCTAAGTGCAACGGACACCACTGGAGGGTTTTAAAGCAGAAAAGTCACGTGATCTGAGTAGGCGTTAAGAAGATCCTTCTAGTTCCTGAGTGGTAGGTACCCCAGAGTAGAAGGAAAGTCTGGTCATTTGGGCCCTCATTTTAGAAGAGAGATAACAGAGAAATGGGTGAATTTTCTATATGTCTTGGATGTGAGCTGACAGGGCTTGCTGGTGAACTACATACAGGAGATTAAAAAAAACAAACAAAGAAACAAGGGCAACTTCTGGGTTTTTGATCAAAGCGATTAAATCATGAAGCCCTATACTGAGGATTCAACCCAGACCTCCTTAACATTCCAGCAATCTCTTTTGAAAGGCAAATATCTAATTGCCTGTTCTGGTGAGGAATTCTTCCTTTTGAAGTGTTATCTTATTATTCTATCTCCAGGAAGCAGGAAGAAAGAGAGATTGATATTTATAGGGTGCATTCAAATTCAGGTTTGCCTGCCCCAGATGTCTGCTCCAAGCCTTCTGACTAGGTTAGTAATAGCTGTGGAGCACTCCCTCTGCCACTGTTAGGGTCTGCCTTAGTGTCCAATTCCTTAGCTCTAAAGGGAGACAAAGAGGTTGACGGTTTTGGCCTGACTGGCCTTCTTGCGGCCCAGTGCTGACTTTCGTTTGCCGTCTACTTCCTGGATCTGGTGTCATGACTTGCCCAAGAAGACTTTGCATACATGCTTGGTAGCATGTGTTGACAGATTGGCTTCCAGAAGGGAATCTGGACTGTGTTCAGGGGCGTCTGACAGTCCCTAGAGCCCAGAGAATGACAGTCTGGCCCCTTTGTCTGTCTCCTTGCTTTCTGCAGTCAGAGGCCAGGCCCCAGCGCTCAGTGCTGCGGTGGAGCTGGGTCACCACTGTGGTTTGGACAGAGAGCGAGGTGGGGCGAGCTGTCCTCAGGCTGCTCCGGAGTTGGCTTTAGACAAGAGACTAAGGTCAGGCATGTGGTCGAAATCACATATGTGTTTCTGGCAGAGTTCGCATCAAGCTTTATGAAAATATTTTTTTATAACTTCATCTGTGCTTAACAATGATCAGTTTCTTGGTTGGAGATGCAGGGAAGGTCCTTGGGATATATTCTCACTGAGGATGGAATTCTGAACTCTGACACTGAGTAGGTCAGCTTTACCCCTTCAAATTTTGTAAAGTCTCTTGTTTGGGCCTAGAGGAGAGTGTCAATCAGTCAGGATCCTGGCAGGAAACAAGATTCTCCTCTGATGGTTCAAATGTAAGAAAATTAATGAAGGAATTACTCTCAGGTGTGTGGGCAGGACTAAGGAAACAAATAGGGTTGAGGTGCCAGGCTAGCAGCAGGGTAAGCTGTCACCAACCCCAGGGCGAAAAGGGACCAAGGGCAGAACTGTGGTTACCTGAGCCAGGTGGGACCAGAAACCATCGAGCAGGAGCCCCCAGTAGGGGATGGAGCCCCTGAGGGAGCAGTCACTGCAAGGGAAGTAGCCCAGAGGTGGGAGGGAACAAGAAAAAATTACCCACCCTCTCCTGTCATCGCCTGTCTGTCTGCCAGGAAATGGAGGCGGATGGATCATAAGGAGCAAACAAAGACCCACTAGCAAGAGACGAAATGTCATTCTTCACTCCACATCATAAGATTGGCACTGTCTTTAAACACACGCACGCATGTAGGCAGGCACACCTCCTCCCAAAAAGGAAGTCCAACTTTGTATCTTCTCTTATTATTTGCAAATGTATGTGTAAGACACAGTTATCTTTTTGGTTATGTATCTTCTAATTTAAAAAAAGAAAACAAATTCCTTGGGGCACCTGAGTGGCTCAGTCAGTTAAGTGTCTGACTTCGGCCCAGGTCATGGTCTCATGATTTGTGGGTTCAAGCCCCACGTCGGGCTCTGTGCTGACAGCTCAGAGCCTGGAGCCTGCTTCAGATTCTGTGTCTCCCTCTCTCTCTGCCCCTCCCCTGCTTATGCTCTCTCTCTTTCAATAATAAGTAAATGTTAAAAATTTTTTTAAAACTTCCAGCAAACTACAGTTTGCATATTTACTTGTAAATTGCTTGTTGTGCACAGTAGCATGGCAGGTAAGAGCTTGGGTTCTGTAGCTCAGGTTGCTGTGAGCATTACCTGAGCATCTACAAAGCCCTTAGAAATGTGCCTGATGCAAAGTAAGCAAATGGGTTATGTTGCAGTAGAAAACATGTCCCAAACACAAGCTTTAAGGGTGAGACAAAAGTATATAAGCAGAAGTTTAATGAGTATTTCTGTACCCCACCTTGCACACGTCGTTGGGGGTGTATGCTCTCCACCTTGGAGACCAGCAGTTAAGACTTAGTATTTGCTACCTAGCAGACTGTGCTACCTTGAGTAAACTCACCTCCTGCAACCTTACTGGCCTCATCTGTGAACTAATAGCAGTTAATAGTGCCTGCTTTATAGGGCTGTTGGAGGAGTAAATGCAGTACATCCGGTCACTTAGCCCAGGCCCTGCCTGGCACATCATGAGTACTCAGTAAAATATTACATGCGATTATTGCTGTGAAAGTCATGGTCATTGTGTTTAAATTGGCAAAGAGGAAAAAATTCATCCTTAATCCTACAGATTCATATAAGATCACTGTAAGAAATATGTTGGCATATTTTTAGGCCTTTTCATAAAGACTCCATATACATAGACATATTTTACCTAATTGAATCATTGTACATTCTTCTATGGACCTATTTTTTTTTTTAATTTTTTTTTTAAACGTTTATTTATTTTTGAGACAGAGAGAGACAGAGCATGAACGGGGGAGGGACAGAGAGAGAGGGAGACACAGAATCGTAAGCAGGCTCCAGGCTCTGAGCCATCAGCCCAGAGCCCGACGCGGGGCTCGAACCCACGGACCGCGAGATCGTGACCTGAGTTGAAGTCGGACGCTTAACCGACTGAGCCACCCAGGGGCCCCTCTGTGGACCTATTTTTAGTGGCTATGTAACATCTTATAGGCTCAGAGTAATTTATGCACCCAACCCTATTGTTGGTTATTTATGGTTTCTGTTTTCAATTTTCTTTTCTATTTTAAGCAACACTGTGATGAGTAATATTTTTAACAGCTTTATTGGGATAGACAGTTGACCCTTGATCAACGCATGTTTGATCTGCACAGGTCCACTTGTACGTGGATGTTTTATAATACAGTACTATAAATGCATTTTCTTTTCCTTGGGACTTTCTTAATATTTTCTCTAGCTTGCTTTAATGTTAGAATACAGTATATAATTCATATAACGTACAAAATATGTGTTAATTAACTATTTATGTTATTGGTAAGACTTCTTTCCAATCAAACATAGGCTGTTAGGGGGGCCTAGGTGGCTCGGTCAGTTAAGCATCCAACTTCAGCTTAGGTCATGATCTTTTGGCTCGTGGGTTCAAGCCCCTACATCGATTGGGCTCTGTGCTGACAGCTCAGAGCCTGGAGCCTGCTTCAGATTGTCTCCCTGTCTGTCTGCCCCTCCCCCTGCTTGTGTTCTGTCTCTCTCTCAAAAAATAAATATTAATTTAAAAACAAACAACAAAAAAAGTAGGATTTTAGTAATTGTGTTTTGGGAAAGTCAAAAATTGTACTTGAGGGGCACCTGGGAGGCTCAGTAGGATAAGCATTGGACTCTTGGTTTCAGCTCAGGTCATGATCTCACTGTTTGTGAGTTCGAGCCCCATGACAGCACGGAGCCTGCTTGAGATTCTCTCTCTGCCTCTCCCTTGCTCACGTGCATTTGCTCTTTCTTTCTATCTGTCTCATAATAAATAAATAAACTTAAAAAAAATTGTACTTGGATTTTTAACCTCGAGAGTTTGGCACCCTCAACCCCTGCATTTTTCAAGGGTCAGCTATAATTTACATACCATAATATTCAACCATTCAAAGTGTGCAATTTAATGGTTTTCAGTGGATTCAGAGTTGGGTAACTGTCACCAAAATCTAATTTTAGGGTATTTTTGTCACTCCAAAAAGAAACCTATACCCATCATAGTTCTCCCCCTCTCCACTCCTCCTCGACCCAGGCAGCCATTAATCTACTTCTTGTATCTCTAGGTTTGTCTAAATTCTGGACATTTCATACAAATGACATCATATAATATGTTATACTTTGACACTGGCTTTATTCACTTAACATAATGATTTTGAGGTTCACCCATGTTGTAGCACTATCAGACCATCATTTCTTTTTATTGCTGAATATCCCATATTATGGACACATTTTATTCATCCATTTGTTAGTGATGGGTTAGTGATTCGGGCTGTTTTCATGATGCATGATGATCTTATAAATTAATCTTTGTACACATCTTAATTATTTCCTTTGAATACATGTCTAACTATGAAAATGCTGGTTCAAAGATTATGCACATAATTTCTAAACTTTCAAATATCCAACACTTCTGATCTAGTCTATCAGTTGAGCACATTAATTACTTCTATTGTCCATTGAAGGGTCACTGCTCTTCATCTTTTGAACTACAAAGCTTTTCTTTTGTGTTCCTGTGACACCTGGAAGTATTTGCTACTCCTAATTCTCTACAGAACAATCCCTTGTGGATTCTATCCTCTTGGGTGCCTGAGACTCTCGTGGGCAGTGATATTCCTAAAGGGAGCTAACACTATTTACGTGTATCAATCTTTATCCTTTTCTTTTTTTAATTTTTTTTTTTTAGCATTTATTTATTGTTGAGAGACAGAGACAGAGCATGAGCAGGGGAGGGGCAGAGAGAGAGGGAGACACAGAATCTGAAGCAGGCTCCGGGCTCTGAGCTGTCAGCACAGAGCCCGATGTGGGGCCTGAACTCACGAGCTGTGAGATCATGACCTGAGCTGAAGTCAGATGCCCAACCGACTGAGCCACCCAGGTGCCCCCATCTTTATCATTTTCAACTAGAAACTCCCTGTAGTGTGGCATTAATGAAAATCAACAGAGACCCGTCAGTGGCAGATAGCCTCTTTAAATTGTTTCACTTCGGCCTATTTTTAAGTAACTTTCTGTCACTATGAACCTCTTGAAAGTGGTTAAAATCCAGAAAAATTCTTGAGTCAGTGGAATTGTGACCCAAGGTTTCACAGCACACAGGCAGCTGAGTATCGTTAAGTGCATCATCTTATTTCACCGGACTTTTCCCATCCTTTAAGAATTTGAAGATAAGTGAAAGTTTGTTTTCTACATACTGTGGTTTTTAAATTTTTTTTTTCAACGTTTATCCATTTTTGGGACAGAGAGAGAGACAGAGCGTGAACAGGGGAGGGGCAGAGGGAGAGAGGGAGACACAGAATCGGAAACAGGCTCCAGGCTCCGAGCCATCTGCCCAGAGCCCGACGCGGGGCTGGAACCCACGGACCGCGAGATCGTGACCTGGCTGAAGTAGGACGCTCAACCGACTGCGCCACCCGGGCGCCCCTACATACTGTGGTTTTTAATCCAGCATAGCTGTTAAACTCTTGGGGTGGCCACCTGGGTAAAATCTACTCACGGTTTTCCCTTATTATGTGAACGGATCCTGCAGCGAAGGCAGCTGGTGAATAAACACCAAGCTTAAGCCTTCGTCGGTGTGAATCCTGGATAATGTTTACAAATAGAATGGTCTCTGCAGCAACCAACTAGCAGCAGATAAGAGAGCCACCTCATTTATAGCTGCGTTTAATCTTTCCAAAGCCAGAAACATATTTATTGAATGATGGTGAATAGAACAGCTTATTACGGCCTTCACCCCTGGAGTCTCGTTCTCCTCTGACCTTTCTGGTCACAAGCAACAAAGGTGATTAAGATACTTCGTTCTTTGTACGAAGACCCATTGACGGCACTCCTCCAGGCTCCCGGATGAGTTCTTGTCGGGTTTACCTTCATCTTTACCCCACTGCCTCTTGGAAACAGCCCCACGTGTGTATGAAACTGCTGGCCTAGAAGAGAAGAAAGTGTAGCAGGTACTAGTAAGTGTTTGACTTCTCTTACGTGTCACTTAGGACAGGCATTTTTATACAGGCTATCTAATCTCCACCTCACAAGCCCCGCCCCACGCAGCAGGTGCTGTTATACCCATTCTAAAAATGAGAAAGTTGAGGCACATCTGCTCCCTGTCTCTTGGCTGCTGAAGTGTGAAAAAGTTCTAATTCAGTACAGACTTCCTATGATTTCGGCATAGGAAGTGCATTCATTTCTAAGAGTAAATAAAGGTGACCTGATTTGCTAAATTCTTTCCTGTCAGAGATAGTGCCTGCCTTGGTGGCCAAAGCCTTTTAAAATAAATGCTGCAATGTTATATTTGCCAGGATGAGGTGTTCAGAGATAATGCCTCTCAAAAAAAAAAAAAAAAAATGGGGAAGTCCTATGATCAAGAAGTTTGAGAACTTTGAGGTTGAACTAAATGACACAAGATTCTTGATTGCCGACCTTCTCAGAGACTCGAATATAGCACGTGCATTGTGAGTCACCAAGGTGGGTAGAAGATAAATACTTTTTCGTGGGACACCAATTAGCATTTTATTTAAAATTTTTTTTTAATGTTTTTATTTATTTTTAAGAGAGAGACAGACAGAGCATGAGCAGGGGAGGGGCAGAGAGGGAGGGAGACACAGAATCTGAGCTGTCAGCCTAGAGCCTGATGCGGGGCTCAAATCCATGAACCATAAGATCCTGAGGCCATCTGAAGTCAGATGCCTAACCAACTGACCCACCCAGGTGCCCCACCAATTAACATTTTAAAGAGCTGGTTTTTGTGATGCACACAGGGTCAGAATGAACTTAATGGCCATTCCTTTTGGGTTTAATTTTTTAATAGAGGCAAAGCACACAAAGGTATTTAGTGAAAAAAAATATTTCTCACTTTAACCTTTGCTTCTGAGATTCTCTTGAGAGACAGCCATTGATTTCAAGTCTGAGATATTCTATGCATGTGCGACCATGTTTGTATGTATGTATGTACATGTATGTCTGTGTATGTTTCAATTTTGAGCACTCTATATACATTTTTCTGTGCTGTGTTTATTTTAAAATGTTTATTTTCTGAGAGACAGACCATGAGCAGGGGAGGGGCAGAGAGAGAGGGGATCAGAGGATCCAAAGTGGACTCTGCACTGACGACAGTGAGCCTGATGCGGGGCTCGAACTCACCAACCATAGATCATGACCTGAGCCAAAGTCAGACGCTCAACACTGAGCCACCCAGGTGCCCCTGCACCTTGTTTTTTTTTTTTTTTTAATTTAATATATATTAGAAGTCATTCCATATCAGTACATATAACACTGTGTCATTTGTTTTAATATCCACATAGTATTCTATTATATGGATGTGCCCTAATTCCTTTAACCAGTACCCTTACTGATGGACGTGTAGAATATCATATTTCTAATTTTTCCTACTGGAAACTGCTGCAGTGCGTGCCCTTGTACATGTGTCTTTGTCACCATGGTGCTTCTTGTATCAGCCTTTGATAAAAGCCAAGGGAATAAGAATGTAAAATAATAACAATAATAATAATAACAAATGACTCTGTGAAGTCAAAATGCCACATGTTTTCAGTCTTTTGATCGTCTGGCTTGATCCAGAAGTGTTTAGAGAATTTAGAGTTCTGGAGACTGTAGGTCCAAGCCCTAAAAGAACATGTTGTCTGAAGTTGTTTAAAATAGAAGAAACAAAAGATAGATGACGTTTTGAGAGAGAAGAAAAATTCAGGTTTTTGAAAAATTGTTTCTCTTAGACAATGAAGAGGTTGGGAGTTAATAATTGTATGTGTGTTCCTGCTCATGGCAAAATGAAACTTGAAGCACGAAACGTCTAAGAACAGGGATTTCCTACATGCATAACCTTTGATTTTTGATTCAAACCTTACAGCAGACTGCTTTAGTCACATTGGTTCAGAAGCATGAGTTTTGCTTCCTCACTATCTTGTACTGGATTTCATTTCTGCCAAAGAGCATTTACCTCTCAGTCCTTAAGCCTTGTTTTTCCTCTTGAACATATTTCTCCCTTTTCTTTTTTGTGTACTGAATAGAAAAAACAACAACAACAACAACAACAGAGAGTAACTTCATGTAACAACAAATAAAATATTTCTTCTTAAAATGATGTGGAGTCTAGTTGGAATTATGCTATAGAATTTGATGCAAGTCCGTCTATGTTTTGTTAAACGGCTTTATTGATCATGCCCTCCATATTTTTTTAATCAGTTTGAGCAACGGGGTTCAATCTTAGAGCATGCTGGGCAAATTGCCTTGAGGCCAAATTGCTATTGGGACATCAGGTAATTTAAATATATTTCACATCAGCTGGTCCTCCTTTGGGAGAGCACCAGTATGCTATAGCCCCTAGTCATCACAAAGTGCCATCACTGGAGGTTAGGCACTCTGTGTGTGGTATCTGATCATTTATACAATATGTTCAGCATCATATGATCCTCTATTAATAGGTGGATCCTGCTGTTATCCCCATTTTATCAGTAAAGAAACCAAGGGACAGGATAAAAGTAACTCCTTCTGCACCGTCCAGCTGGGATCTTATCGAGCTAGAATTTGAACCCATTGTTATAAAAATCTTGCCCAAATTAGAGATGGCCTGAATCTTTAGGTCTTACTTGGATTCTTTGAAGGCTGAAGAAATGTAATCAACTGTAAGAGAAGAGGTTTCATCCCTCCTCCCGTGTAGTTATACCAAGCCGTGTGGATGGTCCCCAGTGCTCACAGCCCTGTGCGCAGAGCAATTTGTTCTCCTACATATAAGCAGGCCTGGCTCCAGAGTTGGCCCAGCTCTCTGGGTCAGAGGCCGGAGCAAGCCCAATGACACAGGTGACTCTTTCAAGGAAGGAGATGCCCTGACCCTTTTGTTAACTCCCCTGGGACAGAAGTCATCACTTGCAGTGATGTGCAGTCAAACTTGCAAGTCAGTTAGATGGGCAGGCCCCTCACCATGCTCTAATAGAAACAGTCCCCAGAATTTTCCCTGGAGAAGTTTTACAAACATTAGCTGTTCCCTCTCTGTGTTCTCCTTTGTTGGAAATGGTTAGAACGCTAGAACCCAGCGTAACAGTAAGTTTCCGGATTTCCCCTTTGTGTCAAGCGGCCGATGCATCGTCATTAAGTAAATCCTGAGTATTAAGGCGTTTTCAGATCGTAAAGAGGAATTTGATCAAAGGATTCCCAGAAACACAAATCTCATTTGAGTCTTAATGCTGTGCTCCTCACCACTGCCATGCTGTGGGCATCTGGTCATTTGCAGTTTGTCCTTTGGGCAGAGTAAACCCTTCTACTGCAGGAAAAATCTCAAAAACTTCATATAAACAGAACAACACCTATGGAGTGCCAGGAACTGCCAGATGCTCCATATCTCCATAAAGACAGATTCCTGGCACCGTTTCACCAAGGACACACTGCCAGCTGCCCAAACTCAAACCAGGATTCAGATGCAGGTCTTGCACACCCTTGCTTCTGTATGTGGTCATTGCCCCTGTTCAGCTGCCTCCCCAAACAAGCAAGATGCAGAAATCAGAGGCCAGAGGGAGTCTTGATTGCCAGGTTCAGGTTCCTGCCAAGGCAGGATGTAATTGCAGGGCTAAGGCTAGAGCCTATGATAAGCGGATGCTAAACTTGTTTTTGGCAGAACATCTGGGATGTGTCAGGGTTAGGGCAGAAGTGGGGGAGGAAGAGGCTTAGGTGCAAGGATCCCTTCGTGATCTCTGGTCTCCTCTTGCGTGAGCATGAGGACATTTCCTGAATGCCAGTCCTCAACATTTGAGCGGTTGGCTCAGATATGCTCTGGGTCTTTAAAACGTTCAGGCCCGGAGACATGGTTACAATAGCATGAGCTTTTTTGCTGTATCTGAACTTGGTCTTCATCTCTCTGGGGACCCTGGTTTGAGTTACTTGGATGTGATGTCTTTCATGATGGAACAGCTAACTTGTGAAGAGGCTGCTGACGTTTTTCCTATTGACTATGCTGTTCGCCAATACTGTCCCAGGTTAGAAAGGCATCAAGCACCAGTTGAATGGCTCTGTCTTTGTAACTTTAGCCCTGTTTTCTTTCTTTTTTTTACAGAAGAGAAATCAATAGATATGTTACTTTTATATAAAATTTCTTTCATTCCTATAATTTCCTTTCTTTTGATTTTCTTATTGTCCGGAAGAATGTTAGGTGAAGATATACTCTTATGTTTACAATTTTTTTCTTTTTTCCCTTTCTTTCTCCCTCTCCCGACCCAGCCACCACCTCTCTTTCTCTCTGTATTTCTTTTTCAAAGATTGAAGGGCTTGATGCTTTGTGGCTACCCGCACAAAGGCAGCTATAAATTTGAGAAACTCCACAATCTGCCATGCTTCATTCTCCTCCTTTGTTTCCCAGAGTGATCATCATCGTTTTCTCTGGGTAATCGCTAACGGGAGGACTCCAGACTAAAAGGAGGAACACAGCACAACACTGGGTGGCTTCCTGACACCTATTGTTGGAGCCCAGCTTTGATTTTCCTTTGCTTAGAAGTGTGGGCTAGCCTCTGTTATTTGCTTTTCTCTCCTCTCATCAATCTTGCTTGAGACTCTAGTTTTACTGAAATATATTGTCATCAAGCCAGCCAGGTGAAAAGGAATCCATTTTCCTGAAATCATTCTTTTGGTGAGAGGCTTTCTGTGTAAAAAGATTGTAGAGTAAATCCTTGCTGCTTTTCAGGGTAACTGGGGGGTGAATGAGGGTAGAGTTTTGGAGAGGAGGAAGGAAAGCTTTCCTTTTTTTACTCTATTGTTTCCTGGTGAAATGGGGAGACCCTGGGCCCTAGAGACTTGACCCAGCCCGTTCCAAAGCTGTCATCGAAGGTTCTTGATCTCCTCACTAGAAAGAATTCAAGCACAAACACAGCACAGCGAACGAGGGATACAAGTGGAAAAGTTTATTAAAGCAAAAGTACACTCTCCAGATGTGAGAGCAGGTGAGCTCAAGAAGGAGAGAGAGAGAGAGAGAGACGTGCGCCCCGGGGGGTTAGGTTTTTACCTTTCATTGACAGTTGTTAACGAGGGGGTGGAATATTCACTACTTAGGGCAGATATTTCTTGGAAGCAGGGTTTCCCACTTTTTCTTCCTAATTTGGTCAGGGGTTTCCCGTCATGGTATCTGCCATGTTGGGCCTGTCTGGTGTGATCCACCTTCTCATGGAGTGCTGCCAGGACAGGCCTCTCTGACTTTCCCAGTAACTGGCCATGACCTCCTTGTTGCTGGCCTCCAGGCATCAGGTTAAAACCTAACTTAACTGCTTACTCTGACATGATTACAAGGGCACAACCAAGCATCTTAATGATGGCTACATCTGTCTTAAAAGTTGGGTAGCTAGCAATTCTTAATTACAGACTTCATGTGGTGGAGAAAGCGAGGGCCCATCTCCTCCCCTCAGGGAGCATAAGCTCTAGTATATCCATAAACAGACAAACAAACACAGCTATGAATATGGAAATAAACACAGAAGCCAGCTTAGGGACAGACGCATGCCATGAAGCAAAAAGGGTGGAAGGTGGTAACTGTGGGCTGCTTGGGCTAAAGATACCCAAGTCTTTGCTTTTGTACTGAACCAAAATGGTGGGAAAGGGGCAGCCTTGTAAATATCTGGGAGAAAAGCTTTCCAGGAAGGAAGCATCACTGCAAGTGCCTGAGACATGAACAGGCATGTGTTTTGAGAGACAGGAACATGGCAGCTGTTCTGAAAGATAAGAGGGGTCAGTTCGTGGTGAGCAGAGTGAAAGCATTACTGACAAAGGGAAGGATTGGTTCAGGGACCTAAAGAAAGAAGACTAAAAATAATAGAAGTCCCTGTTTGGCTAGTAGCACTATATGGTGCAGATGTACTTTTTAAATAGCTTTAGTGAGATGTAGGGGCGCCTGGGTGGCTCAGTTGGTTGAGCATCCGACTTCGGCTCAGGTCATGATCTCACAGCTCGTGAGTTCGAGCCCCATGTCGGGCTCTGTGCTGACAGTTCGGAGCCTGGAGCCTTCTTCAGATTCTGTGTCTCCCTCTCTGTCTCTGCCCTTAACCCACTCGCATTCTGTCTCTGTCTTTCTCAAAAATAAATAAACATTAAAAAAAATTTATATAGCTTTAGTGATATGTAATTTACATACCAACATCCCATGGAAAATGTTTATACATTTGAAATGTTACCAATTTGATATATGTATGGTGACGGTTCGGTGACATTTAGTATATATACAGAGTTGGGCAACTGTTGCCATAATCTTACTTTAGAACATTTTCATCATTCACTAGAAGAAATCTAGTGCCCATAAGCAGTCACTTTCCACACTCTCAACTCCCACTCCAGACCTAGGCAACCACTAACCTACTTTCTGTCTCTGTACTATTCTGTCTCTTGCCTCTTCTGGACATGGGATCATACAATCTGTGATCTTTTCTGACCTCCCTAGAATGACGTGTTTGAGGTTTTTCTATGTTGTAAGGCCGTAAGTATTTTATAATATTCCATTATATGGATATACCACATTTTAGATAACCGTTCTTCAGTTAATAGACATTTGGGCTGTTTCCAGTTTGGGGCTATTACGAATAATGCTGCTGTGAACATTTGTGTACAAGTTTTTGTGTGGACGGATGTTTTCATTTCTCTTGGGTTAAATACCCAGCAGTAGAATTTCTGGGTCATGTGGAGACTCTATGTTTCACATTTTGAAGAACTGCCAAATTGTTTTTCACACTGACCATGCTGTTTCACATTTACACCAGCAATGTGTGAAGGTTACAATTTCTCCATATTCTTGGTAACTCTTATTACTGTCTGTCCTTTTGATTACAGCCACTCTAGTGAGTGTGAGGTAGTATCTCATGATTTGAATTTGCATTTCTCTAATGAGTAATAATGCTGAATGTTTTTTTCATATGCCTATTTATTTGGGGAAATGTCTATTTAAATCCGTTGCCTATATTTTCGTGGGGCTATCTTTTTATTATTATTATTGAGTTATAGGATTTCTTTTTACATTCTGGAGGTACGTTCTTTATTAGACATATGATTTGCAAATACTTCTCCCAAGACAGCAGGTTATCTATTCACTTTCTTGATGGTACCCTTTGAGGCACAGAAATTTTTAATTTTAATGTTGTCTGATTTATTGAAATTCCCTTTTTTTGCTTTTGATTTTGGGGTCATGCCTAAGAAATCTCAAAGGCACTATGATTTACCACTGTATTTTCTTCTAAAAGTTTTAGAGTTTTTATTTTAAATTTAGATCTGTAATGTACTTTTAGTTATTTTTTTGTTTATGCTACAAGGTAGTGACCAAATCCATTATTTTTCATGCAGCTATCCACTTGTCCCAATATCTGTTGAAAATATTATTCTTTCCCTACTGAACCATGTTGGACCCTTTGTAGAAAGTCAATTGACTATGAACATTAGAGTTTGTTTCCAGGCTTTCAGGAGAATGCATTTTTAACGCATGACATCAAAAATGATGGCATTTTTCTAACATGGGGTGAAGCCTTCAGAAAGCCAAGCTCTGGTGGGGGAGTAAAGCAGCTGGTAACTGTCAGATAAATTCTGGATTGAAGGGGCTTCATTTTCTATGGCTATAAAATGAATTTATGGATGAAGACTCTGGTATTTCTTACTTACAGTACTGGAAAGAATCTTAAGCAATTCTTAGACCCTTGATAGGACTATATCTTAACCATTCTTGACAGAGCGGTATCTATTCTACAGTTCTTTTTTTTCTTTTCTCTTTCCTTTTTAGTCTTAAAATATAAGCTGGGTTGAAGAGATGAGATTTAGAGATTTCAGTACACATGTCAATTGGGTGATATATACAACAATGTGAATAGAATAGAATAGAATAGAATAGAATAGAATAGAATAGAATGTGTAGATATTTGAGATCACTTGATCACACAAATTCAAGGGCAAGGATTTTTCAAGTTAGAAAGGTTTTGAAGTACGCTGGAAGAAACATAGACATTGGGCATTCATCCTCCAAGATTCATGCTCCCCTCTAAAGCCTTTCCCATGGGGAATTTCTTCCTGGACCATTCCCTTGTGGGATAAACACTCCAAAATGCATCAGTGTCCCTGGACTGTCTCCTAAACTCAGGCTCCAAATGTCTTCCTGGATATTTGCACTAGGACACCTACTAATACTGAAGATCCCAAACAGAAGAGTTATCTCTGGCATCTTCTAAGAGGAAACAGTTTATCAGTCTTGTGGATTTATCCATTGCTGCAGGTCTTATCTCATCCATGAGATTTCCATTCCTCTGGCCTCCAGCTGAATCTCCTGACATAGGGCGGTAACTTTCTGATCAGACACTTCCCGTGGAATTTCTTTATCTTCCAGATAGATTGGGTTAATTTTGTTGGAAAACCTCCTTGATTGCCTCAGTCTCTGGGTCCCTAGATCTTCATTGCCGATAGGATAACACCTAAGCTTCATCGCTTAAACTTCAGGGTTTTTGTCCACCTGGTCTTTCGTTTGCTTTCCAAGCCTGATCTCTGATTTCTTCCATACATGAGTTTGTCTTCTCACCAGACAAACTTATTCATTGTTTCCTGGACATGCCTTTACCTTTTTTGCTTTGGGGTTTCATTCACCCTTTGCCCTCCACATAGTATATTTTTTACTCTCTTTTCCTTCTCCTTATAGAAATATCCCCTTTCTTTCAAGACAATACAAATCCTCTTTCTTCTGGTTAGTTCAGAGTTCAATGATGGGTTCAAATCTCAAGCCTTAATGGCTTAGTTACATGGTGGAGATTGCAAACTGGCAATCCATGGGCTGAATCCAGTTTACAGATGTTTTCTTTCCTCCATATGATGTTAAATTTTTTTTTTTTTAATTAGTTGCCTGCAGTTAAAAACCTGAGGTTTTACATTTAGGAGAAAACAAACAAACATACAGATTTCCAGCCAACTCGGAAAAATTCTATTCCCACGTGGCAACTATGTATGTTTGCTCTCTTGAGCTGTCCCATTTAGCCAAGATGTGTGTGTGTGTGTGTGCGTGTGTGTGTTTATGCCAGCACCACTGCTCTGTATTTGGTTCCAGGCCAAACCTCCTTCACTGAGGTATATCCCCCACCCCAGCCTCTATGGAAAGTTGACTGGGCACTTAGTACTGTAAAGCCTTATGTGTCTTCTTTAAAGAAGAAATCTCTCTTCCCTTACGCTTCGCTTTTTGTGTATTTGTCTTGGACCCTCATTAAAATGAAATGCTCATAGCATAGTACCTCCCATGAGATCTTGTCTGTGACAGATACTAAATAAAGGCAGTAAGGTGATTTTTAACCTCTCATTTCTTGCTCAGAATATCCCACCCTTTGCTTAAATGGATTTAGGTAGTATTTTTGAAAGACCTGTACCGCAAGGGTATAGAAGAGGAATCCTAATGAAGAATTAGGACCAAAGAAAAAAAGAGAATGCAATAAACATGGTTGCCATGATTTCATATATAAAGAGAAAACAGGGCTAAAATATATTTTATTTCAAGGAGAACCAAATCTGCAAGCTGAACCCACAAAAGGCTCACTGAGCAGTGTTGTGGTTTCATTATTTATGTGTTGGATGTAACTGGCTTTTTTTTAAAATGCATTTTCTTTCAAATGAAATAATCAATTCAGGGCTCGCAATAAGGTCATCATAATGGAAATTAAGTCTTCCATTTTATTTGGGTTGATTTTAAAAATAACTCTACGGATCCACAGTTGGCTAACATTTATTGCTTTTATTTTTAGGAGTTGGCAAAGCAATCCTCTATTTTTCCACCAACAGTTTCCAGGTTTTCTTGTCTTCTCCTCCTCATGAAGCTTACCAGCATGAAATGCAGGGCAGTGCCCCTTTGGTGAGCAGTTCCCAAGACGGTCTCATATTTTTCAGTGTTTTATCATTAATGTGAGGTGAGGCAGTTCTACAATCCATTTGAGGCTTTCCATTAGTCCAGCACAGATACTTGGCAGACTTTCCTTCTACTGTGGAGTCCACAATATCCTCTTAGACTAAAGATTTTAAGAGGAAATCTCTTTAGGGCTCTAAATCCTTATAATCATCACTGTCATTAATGGAAGCACTTCATAAGGGAAAATGTTGCCCTGAAGAAAAGAAGCTCTTAAGACTCGAAGCTCTGACAGAGGTCTCAGAATACCGTGGTGCTCTTTCCCACCCAGAATATTTGACTGTTCCTCCCACGTTGATGTGGATTAAGAACATGGGATCTCTTTTGACCCAGGAACCTCACAATCCTACATGCTTAGTCACTAAAAGGGTACGTCCTTTTAGGTATGTTTGCTACATCTGGTACTACCAATCATGAACTTTTTCTTTTGCTGCCTTTTTAAACTCAAAAAGAATTTCTAAGATAACTTTACATAAGTACTATAAAAGGACTACCAATACTCATACCCTACAATTGAACATTACTAGAGTATTAACGGCAATGAAAACACATCAGTATTATTCAATTCTGTCTCAGTCCTCCTGCCCACCAGAGGGCTCTCCTTTCACTCTGTACCACAGGGGATAGACTGGTTTTTGAGAGGGACTCAACACATAATAGCACCAAACTGAGCCTGCCTGAGGGCTATTCAGAGGGGTTAAAAGACGATCACAAAAGAATACATTTGTTTTTTCTAAATGTTATTTATTTATTTGAGGGGGGGAGGGGCAGAGGGAGAGAGAAGAGAGAGAACCCCAAGCAGGCTCCATGCTGTCAGTGCAGAGCCCAATGCAGGGCTGGATCTCAAAACCATGAGATCATGACCAGAGCCGAAATCAAGAGGCGGATACTTAACTGACTGAGCCACCCAGGTGCCCCAAAAAGGATAACTTTTTACCCTGGGATGCAGTGTTGTTTAGGGGCCCCTCTGGGGTTCCCATGACGTCATCTCAAGCAGTGACACAAGCCCCACACTTGAGCAGTCCCTGAACTGATTTCGCTGTTCCTGCCACCGCTAAAATATCTCAGAAAACGTTGGTGAAAGCTTTTATCCTGAAGTTAGAAGAAAATTGCTTTCAGTGAGCTTCCAAAAACAAAAAAAACAAAAAAACAAAAACGCCACTGTGAAATGCTTGCATGGAATTTGTTCTTTAAAGAAAGATGTTACAGCAGTGCCCCAGAACAGACTGGTTTAATTTTCCTGCCTCCTTCCTTCATTTTTCCCCTTCCTACTTCCTTCCCTTTTTCGCCTTGTCCTTTCTTTCTCCCTTGTCTTTTCTCCCCTTTCCTGCATCTCCTCCTCCTTCTCACTCCTTGTTAGTCATGTTCCCAGAACACACACCTGTCTGTGGGAGTGTGTTTTTGATCATTAAGCACAGGAGCAGACACACTTCACATATCTCCAGGGTATGACCTTTAATTCCCAGTTTACCTAATTCTGTGATATTCTTAGGGCTGCAGAAAAGCTCTTAGCAACAGTGTTTCTTTAGGGTATTTGTCAAGTGCTGTATCTCACTGCAGCTTTTACTCATCTCATCTTCTAAGAAAGCAAACTGAAGTCTAAGGAATTGAACTGGGGCATTGAACTACAGGTTCATGTGGCTATGTTGGCGTGAGCAAAGCCAATATATGCATGCTCAGTGATTTCTGAACCCCATATGGTGTTTTTCCCCTAAACAGAATTTCAGCTTTTTTTTTTTTTTATTATTTTTTTTAATGTTTATTTATTTTTAAGAAACAGCGTGAGCTGGGGACCGGCACAGAGACAGGGGGACAGAAACGGGGATCTGAAGCAGACTCTGTGTTGATAGCTGCGAGCTTGATGTGGGGCTCGAACCCACGATCTCATGTGAGATCATGATTTGAGCCAAAGTCAGACGCTCAACTGACTGAGTCACCCAGGCGCCCCCAGAATTTCAGCTTTTAAAAGAATTTGTTTCATTTATTCAATCAGTTGTGTCTTCGGCATTATTTTAGAGAAGCAGTTTGCATAAAAATCTAGTCAACATTTGTTGGATTTTCTACTCAGCTCTACTTCAGACTCCTTCTTTCGGGAATTGCCTAGCCAAGCTCTATTTCCCTATTTGCTGTAGGAGCAACCACTGTATACAGCAGGACCCTGTCTCTTTTGACCCTTGGTTTGTCCAGGCACCTGACTCTAGGGAGACCAACTGGAGCTCTTCCTGGGTTCCTTGAACTTGGTACCCTGAAGGTTGAGGTTTTTCTCTTTCCAAGGACTGAAGTTATAAAAGGTGAAGCTTGGGAGCCCTTGTGTTGTTTGATACGATATAGCCCTGTAAATTTATTTTTCTTTCCATGATTCTCTTAACATTTTCTTTTCTGTAGCTTACTTCATTATAAGAATATAGTATGTAATACATATAACATGGAAAATACGTATTACTCAACTGCTTTTATATTATCAGAAAGTCTTCTGCTCACCAGGAGGCTACTAGTAGTTAAGTTTTGGGAGAGTCTAAAGTTATCTGTGGATTTTCAAACGTGTGAGGTGGGATTGGCGCCCCTAACCCTGCGTTGTTCAACAGTCAACTGTAATAGTCTCGCCCCATATTACAGGTTAGGAAGCTGAGTCCCTGAGAAGTTAGGCAATGTTCTCAGAATCACCCAGTTAGTAAAGGGAAGAACTGGGATTTGAACCTATGATGGTCCAGCTTATTCGTTTTCCCAATTTCACCATTATAACCTCCCTACTGACATTTCTTTGATTTTCTCTTATTTGTGTTAGTTGCTTTTTGTTGTAAAGGATGGACTGAAGATCGACTAAAATGACTGGCAGTCTCTTTCAGGATTTATAAAGATGGAAGGAACCAGCCAGGGCACCTGGGTGGCTCAGTCAGTTAAGAGTCCGACTTCAGCTCAGGTCATGATCTCACCGTTTGTGAGTTTGAGACCCTGCATCGGGCTCCGTGCCGACAGCTCAGAGCTTGGAGCCTGCTTCAGATTCTGTGTCTCCCTCTGTCTCTGCCCCTCCCCTGCTCTCACTCTGTCTCTGTCTCTCAAAAATAAATAAACATAAAAAAATTTTTCCTTCCTGGATGGAAGGAACCTTCCAGATTAAGTTCTCCAAACCCTAACTTATTTTATGGATCAGGAGCTATAGCCTAAGAAGAAAGGGTACATGCCCAAGGTCACCCAGCTGTTCTAAGGCAGTCCTGTAACTTGAATTTATCTTCTAGCACCCAGATGTTTGCTCTTTCATTCAAACACATTCTTTTGGTCTAAACTTAAAAGCCACTTTCTTCACAAAACCTTTCTAATCCTTAGACTGGATGAATTGCTTCTGCTATGGGATTTCCTACAACCCCCTCTTTCTCCATTCATAGCATAACATTCCTGGCTCATGTGCTTCTTAAACAACCCATCTGCCCCATGAGATAGTAGCCTCTGTGAAGGCAAGAACCCTTTGTGTCTTGTTCACTGTGGCCTCTTCAGTGGCATATGCTTAATGTGCCAAAATGGCAAATCACTGCATAAAAAAAAATAGCACATGAGACCTGCAGCAGTGTTCTGGTGTTGAAGACAATGGAACTATATGGTATTAGAATATATCTTCCAGTTGTAAATCTTTGGTTTTTGCTATGTTGAACATTTGCCGTTGTAATCACGTGTGTAGCATTTAAACTTGTAGCTTTGGCGTCAGAAACGCTGAGATGAATTACCAGGAACCGTGTTTCTTTCTTCCTTTCATATTAACTTCGGTTTGCTGGTTCAGGGTTCTGTCACATGTACGTAGTAGTCGTTAGCAGGTACATGAGCCAAGACCACACTAAACATGAGAAAGCGAGAGGAGAGAAGGTAATTCCGACCATTATATAAATTACCGGTGGTCTTTAGCATTTGCGTATTGGAAGAAGACTGGAGTGACCCAAGTGAAAGGTTGGAAACAAAGAAGAGAAGTTATATGGCAGGATGGGAAAAGCCTAGGGAGAGAAGCTGGCCTAAGGGCTCAGGCTTGAAAGATCAATAATATTTTGCTGTGGGTGTCAATGGAAAGAGCAGCCTTCTCTTTGTTGAATTGAATAGGTTTTCTCCCTTTTGACTAAACCTTGTGTTGGATAACTCCTTCAAATCTCTTGCCTAGAGTTCATCTTCTTTTTCCCCTAAATTTTCATGTCACATTCAACAGTATCAAATTTTCATAAATTACACAAGTTTTCAAACTCATTATTAAAAAATACTCCACATGCCCGTGCAGCTGGATTACAAACCATCAGTTGAGTTTGCAACAGACACAAAAACGGAAGAGTTTTGGAGAAATGGAAATGTATGTACTGAGATGACTCTAGAGAAAAAGACAGATATGGCTGGGGAGGCAAATTAGGGTCACATGCAAGGTGACTCTGTGAAAGCCATACCAGGTGTGGGGTTTGCAAGAGATTATCATATTTCAATCCCTCCAAGTTCAGAAGGAGGAGTGAGGTGAGGATCAAGATACGAGCTTTACTGACAATGAAGCCACGTTGTAGACATGAACCAAAATGGTCTACATTATATTCCATCCCCATACCTGGGCTTTGGAGCCCAAATTTGGGAAGAGTTGAGGTGGTATAGTGGACTCTTACCCACTAGTCCGATTGAAGATTGGAACTTGCCTCACCCCTGTCAAGTCCAAGAGTAGGACAGGGAGGGAGAATATGCACACTTGTTGTCAGTATGCAGCTTAGGAGTGGAAAAGGTGAAAGAGAGCTGAGGCTGTATATTAGTGGTTGGTCTTCTCCCATTCTTACTAGGTAAATTACTCCTGGAGAGAGAGTCCCAAGGTTTTTCCTCCAGCCTTCGTCTCTTTTAGGGAGCATCCTTTCTCCTTTACTTAGAACCATAAGCAATGGTGTTAGTGAGAACAGTCCCTCAATAAAGAAGTCAGATCCCAAATTGCTCTTATTTTTAAGATAATGTATGCAAAGGACATTAGCCAAAAATACAATTTCCCAAAGACTCCCTTCAAGGCTTGAAAATGCGAATACAGCCACTAACGAGTATGGGCAAAACTTGCAGTCCATTTGGCGCTCTCTATTCCTGATGTGTCCGGTATGGTAATGCAGTGGCCATCTGACCCATGGCAAGTTCCTAGTAGACATCATCTTAAAACTTGGCTGGTAATTTGAGGTAGAATTTTCAAAATAATGTCTACCTATACAAATCTTTTTCCAAGGAATAGCGTCATTTGAAATGAAAAGCCAAACCAAATGATTTAGTATTTCTTACAAGCTCTTTAGGAGCATACTGGAGAAAGAGACACATCTTGGCAAAACAATAGCCTCCCCTACTAGTATAAATATGATTTCCATAATGAGCCGCGTGGTGGTGCCTTCCTGATGTAATTGCAAGAAGCCTCTTTGGCCGTGTGGAGAAATTTTATTTGCTACCACAAATGATAAACTTGTTTTCTGCAAAAGTAACTTCTTTGGGGAATACACATCAGAAATATTCCCATCATTTGGAGTCTTTAATGTGTTTTGCAGCTGAGCGTCTTGGGGTATATTTCAGCAAACCTCTGAACAAGATTTTCTGATTCCATCCCACAGAGAGCTGTGCTGCACTGCTATTAATCTGAAACATTTGCTGCATCACAGCAATTTGGTGAAATTATAATTGAAACATGGTGCTTGACCCGGAGGGGACCATGGAGAAAGGGATTTGCTTTGGTGGCTTCTCATGCATCATTTAAAGCCTGCTGCCCCGGAATCAAAGTCTCGCTTATATCTTAACTATATGAACGCTTTATTGACAGCTGCTGCAGCCCGGCTGCAGAATACTGTGCTTCTTGCCAGCCCTGTCATTTTGTTTGGTTTGTCTGTCTTTACTTTTCCATAAATTGGATTACTCTGATTAATAACAAGATTGTGAAATAAGAGCTTGTTATGGGATTCTGGTGACTATCAAGCAGAATATAATTAAACCACAGTTATGCAGTCTAATTGAGGAAAAGACATTTGGAATTAAGGGAAGTTGGCAATGTTTAGTTATTAATTTCATGTGTACAAGGTAATAAACTGGACCGGCATAGGATTACTGATTGTTGGAATCCTTCTGAGCTCAACCTAAAAAGAAGAAATGAAAGGGATGAAGTAAATAGATTCTGTTATGTCATTTGGGGGAGTGATCAAGAACGTGTCTTTTAAATCCTGTTTACGTTCTGAAGTCGTTTTAATTAAAAATTGTCAGTTGAACCAAATCAATTAACCCTCCCTGTTTCTGTAACAGAGGCTGCTGGCTGTGCCCCAGTAATTCCTTTTCCTTTTTTTTTTTTTTTTTTAAGTAGTAATAGAACTGGACATATGGCCACTCAGAATCCTGTCTACATTTCTCAGCCTTCCATGCAGCTGGTTGTTGCCATGTGACTATGTTCTGGCCAGTGAGATGTGACATGTGCGATTCATTTGGGGGTTGTATCTTTAAAGGCGTCGAGTGTCTGTATCATCTCTGCCTTCTTCACAGTGGCTGGTGGCCGTCTTCTTCCTGAGCAGCTGGCTGAGATGAGATGGAAGCTGTGGGCTAGGGATGGCAGAAAAAACGTGGTTCTGATGATTGTAGGGCCACCTTAGCCGGGACCACCTACGCAAATTCATCTATGAGGAAGAAATCAAGAAAGAAATCAACTTCTTTCTGGATTAAGCCAATCTCTTTTAGATTCCCTTTGCACACCATCCTAAACTGATACCTTCCTCGGCCTTCAGAACCCAGACTGTGTAGGTCATAGGTCTGTATCGATGGAAAGTTAAGTGCTTCCAGCAGCAAATAGGAGCAACCCGGGCACACATGGGCTTAAACAGTGAAACAAATTTGTAACTCCCAGAACATCAAGTTCAGAGGTAGGGCACAGTTTTTGTGTTGCATATTTAGCAGCTCAATAATATCATTAAGGCGTCAATGTGCTTCTCCCTGTCCTCTGCCATACCTGATATGAGCTTACTCTTCAAGCCAGTTGCAGATAGGAGTGTTCCAGATCTGAGCATCATGTCCAGACAGGACAACATTCATAGGGAAAAGAGAGACCATTTTTTCTAAGCTGCCTTGGGAGGGCCTAAAATTTCCCAGACGTATCTTGCTTCCCCAGCAGTCTTCCCTTCATGTTTCAGTAGCAAATTTTGACTCACATTCCTGACCCGGGCACTGACAAGGAAAATGAAATTATCCCTAAGGCAAACGGGTGCACCACAGGGGCTTGAGTAAGGCCTGTATCTCTAGCTGTGTAGAGGAAGGGGTTGAGAAAAAAAAGAACAAACCTTGGAGGTTATGATTGAGGAAATGGATGATGGGCAGGCCACCAACAGTGTGCACTACAAAAGGAAACATTATAAAAGGATCTGGAAAAAAGTATGAATGAAAAGGTTTATACCGGAAATTTGCCGCAAAATAAGATGGGAAAGGGGATGTGGTTGGAGTACAGACAAAACAAGGCTATCCATGAGTCAATAATTGTTGAAGTTCATGGGCGTTAGTTATACGTTCTTCGCTGCTTTTGCATCTATTCGAAATTACCTGTAGTTAAAAAAAAAAAAAAAAAAAAAAACTTTAAAACAAATAATCCAAGCGAAGCAAGAAAAGAAAGAGCAGCGTGAGAAATTTTACCTATTTTCATATTAGCAATAATGGGATCTAACATTTAAGTGTTTGCTCTTTGACAGAAGCTCTAGTAATCAGCATAGAATGGCATAGGCTAGGAAGGTAACTTATTTACTGATGTGGCTGGCACTTGCAGAAACAACTTCAGCCTTGGTACGTGCATCCTTTGGTTGTACTTCTTCCGCCTGTGGGCTCTCTTTGTGCTGTGGTCCCATTTTGTCAGCATCCCTCCCTTATCTGCGAGTGATACGTCCCAGGATCTCTAGTGGGACAGTGACAAACGCGCCATCCTCTATGTTTTTTTTAGTACATACCTCACTAGGATAAATTTAATGTACAAATTAGACATAGTAAGGGACTAACAGCAGCAATGATAAAATAGAACGACTATAAAAATATACTCTAAAAAAGGTTATGGGAATGTGGTCATTCTCCCAAAACATTTTATTGTACTGTACTCACTCTCCTGGTGATGGCGGGAGTTGGTAAGATGCCTATGCAATGAGATCAGGTGTGAGTGAGTGATGGAGGCACTACCCTAACCCTAACTTCTAACCCTAACCCCTAACCCCTAACCCTTACCTTAACCCTAACCCCGTAGGTTTCGGTTACTGTTGACTTTCCGACAATATGTCAAGAAGATCATCCACTTCAGGACCAAGGCTGAGTGCAGGTAACTGAAACCTCAGAAAGCAAATGCAGATGATGGGGGACTTCAGTAGTGGCAGCAGTAAGTCCCACGCTGGGATCCCATTGACGCAGTGTGAATCCCATACCCATGTCTAAGCCAGTCATGTCCCGGAGAGTGTGGTGCTCTGAGAGACCAGTCATATTCTCCCCCTGGAGCTGAGAGTAGTCTCATTCCAGCTCAAACGCCATCGACTGGGAGAGACTAATTTCCTGTAAAGAGCATCAGGACAGCATGGATACTGGGCAGGTGAAAATACCAGGTGGCCATTGTGCTTATATTATTGTTTTTATTCCTACTGAAACCCCTGGGCACCTACTGTGATTACCCCCATTTTACGGAAGAAAACCCTGAGGCTTAAGAAGTCAAGTGACTTGCCCACGACCACATTTTTAATGATAAAACTGGGAGTCAAAGAATGAGAGTTTGATTTAGGGACCACGTGCCCTACTGAACGTCTGGCTATAGGTTTCCAAAGTCAACTGGCAAACAGTGAGATCTCATTAGTGAGGATGGTGCAGCATAGTGGTTCCAAGCATGGGTTCTGGAGCTAGATGGATTTGGGTCCAGACCACAATGCTCGCCACTCAGGTGCTGGGTCTCTTAATTAGTGCTCAAGGTAGTATTAGTCTCATGCCAGAGATGGGGCAAGTTGAGATCAGACGTCCTATGTGATTTGCCACGATGCAGAGCCAGGGCTCTAGTCCCTGTCTCACTGGCCCCAAAGCCCAGAATCTGCCCCACCAGTGTGATTCACACTGCATCCACGACTGCAGGGGAGAGGGGTGAAGGCCAGTAAGGCACGTTCTAGGTCCTTAACTTTCACTTTTCCCGGGAAGTAGCAATTTAAAAACCTCTTTTCGAGCCTGGAATTCTACATCAGGTTTTGCTTTTTAACAGAGTTCTCTGCCTTTCTGTTTATTTGTTTTAACTTTGAATTCTGGAAACGCCCAAATACAAAATCCATATATCTTCATCTGTGTACAACAACAAAATCCATATACAAAAGACTAAATATACATGATGGGCATCCCTGTACCCAGTCACCCAGCTCCAACTTTATCTCATGATCAACTGTGCTGTCTCAGTATTTCCATTCCCCCCTCATTGTTATTTTGAAGCAAACCTCAGATAGAAGGTCATTTATTTTGTAAATATTTTAGTGTGTATCTCTAGAGGGTAAGGTCTCTTCTTCCACAATGCCAATGTCACATCTTTAAGTTTAACAATAATTTCTTAATGGTGTCATACATCCAATCAATGTTTCCCTTTATGTTTGCCTCATGGATGATATATAATTTTTTTGTGGATTGTTTGAATCCAGATCCGAGTAGCATCAGTCCATTGAGATTGGTTATGTCTGTAGGGCCTTCTTTTTTTTTTTTTTTTTTTTTTTTAATTTTACATTTATTGATTTTTGAGAGACAGAGTGAGGCAGAGCACGAGCAGGGGAGGGGCAGAGAGAGAAAGGGACACAGAATCTGAAGCTGCCTCCAGGCTCTCAGCTGTCAGCACAGAGCCTGATGCAGGGCTCGAATCCACGAACCGTGAGATCATGACCTGAGCTGAAGTCAGATGCTCAATCGACTAAGCCACCCAGGCGCCCCGGGCCTTCTTTAATCTGTCAGTTTCCCTTCTATGTCTTTTGTTTTCCCCTTGCAATTTATATGTTGAAGAAAGTGAGTTATTTGACCTGTAGAGTTGCTCACTGTCTGGATTTTGCTGATATCATCACTGTAGTATAATTCACTGGGTTCTTCTGTTAATTGGTCATTGGTTATTGGATGTAGGGGTTTGATGAGATTCTGGCTCAATTTTGGTTTTTCAAGAGGAATTTATAGATACAATCTTGTTCCCTCAGAAGCCTCATGGTATGGGAGGGGTCACTCTGTAATGTTGAAAGACATCAGAATAGTGGTTGCATAGGAGTAAGAAGAATGGAATGACCAGGAAGGGGCCAGAGGAACTTTCTGGGCTGATGGACATGTTCTAGATCTGGATGCAGGTGTGGGCTACTTAGATGTTTGTGTTTGTCAACACTTACTGCAGGTAGATTGTGCTCAGTTACAAAGTAAAAGCTTAGGTGCTGACACTTTATTGGAGAGTTCAATCCCAGGGACCAGGGGTGAGGCAGGGAAGGAGAGAAGGTGAATACAAACAAGCCGGCCATGGCTTTGTGACAAGCTGATCACTTGATCTCACAGGGATGTCCTTGAAGAAGAAATTACCATGCCTCAGAATAGTACAGGTGGAGGGAGGAAGTAGACTTTGCCTGACAGTACCCTGAGAGGCCAAGGGGGATCCATGGTCATGAGTACCTCAGCCTGTGGCTGTGACAGAGGCAACAGCACCTCGCTCTGCGGAAACTTTGTAAGCCATTGCAAGGGCCACTCAGGCCAGATACAAGACCCCTGGGTAGATATTGGGTGATGCATAATTGACTCAGGGGTAGACACACAGAGGTCTTTTGCTATGGTTAAGGGTAAACCCTCCAGAGCCAGATTGCATGGGTCAAGATTCTGTCTCTGGCATCTACCAGTTAGGTTGCTTTGGGCACGTGACCTAATGTCTCTAAGCTTCAGTGTCCTGGTTGCAGATGCCATTGGTGCTCCGGGGCACACACTGACAAAGCTCTTTGTGTCTTTCATCTGAGGAAAGTCATTCTCTAGTCATAGGAATGTGCTCCTGTAACTGTGGACAGGCCACATATGCAGGAGGGAGAATGAATATCTCCAGGCGTGACCCTCAACCAACACGGGATGGGAGCTATGAGATAAAACTACTGCTTCCTTGTTCCATTGAGGGAGAAGTCGGAGGCATGCTCACAGAGCCTCTCAGAAAGTTCCCAGAGATTTTGAGCCCTGCTTATTCACAGCCATGACCAACTCGAAATGCTCTGTGTACTGGCTTCATTCCTTTTCCTACCTCGCTCCCTCACTCCCCTCTCAGTGCTTCTGGGAACATGTTCCCCCCCAAAACTACTTATCCCCACTTCCTTGTCTTGGGGTCTGCTTTTGGAAAAACCCAACCTCAGATCATCAACCATCAGCAAAATATTGTAGTGATCAATTGAGATAATATAGATAAAGCCCTCAGAGCAGTGTTTGCTTCTTAGTAACTATAAAATAAATGGAGCAATTATTCTATTTTCCTTCAAGGTCACCACCAAGGATGACCGTTCAATTTATCATCCAGTTGAGACATGTTAGAGATGAAAATGAGTGCTATGTGAGTTAGTAAGAGACAACAGGTGGAAACTGACACTATCCCTAGAAAACCAGAAGGTATTGTCATGCGACAGCCATGACCTCAGCAGAAAGGAATTCTCTATACAAAGGAATTATAGCGCAAACACTATAAATGCTTCTCAACTGAATTGTTTCATAATTTCACATTATTATGTATTATCCTTTCTTAAAGTGAAGGATCACCTGTATTGTATCACTTTAGTGCCCAGAAGGGATAATATTAAATTTCTCATTTGCAAGTTAGCAGTAGAATTGTCCCTTACAAAGAACTGACAAGGGATGTCACGCACAGGAAGAAGTGCTTTAAGATCTAAACACGATGAAAAGAACTGTTCAATCTTCTCCTAGAAGAGAATTGAATTTTGAAAGAGTAAAAACTTCATATGTAGGAGGCTAATACCCAAATGTGATGCGTTTGAAGGAATATTAAAATTACTGTCTAAATAGCGTTGACTGAGAATAGCTACTTCTCACAGTGAGTTAAGAAATGTAGAATCACAGCCCCCAGTAGGAGCTGGAAGGGGCCTTGTTGCCATCTAATCTGATGGTTCCCTTCTAGGTCATTGGGAAGAGCTTTTGTAAATATGCAGAGAATTGGTTCTTACCCTACGGGGGCCACACGTGGCCTACAGCGGGAGTCCTCAAACCGTGGCCCCCAGGCAAGCTGGCCATATCCAGCCATGATCATTTGCATATATATCATGTATGGCTGCTTTGACTACACAATGGGGGAACTGAGTATGAGCAGTTGGAACAGAGATCATATACAGCCTGCACAGGCTAAGATATTTGTTCTCTGGCCCTTTATAGAAAAAGTTGGTTGACTGCTGGCCTAGAGGATTTAGCTTTCCAGAAGATTCTGGTGCACAACCAGGGTTAGGAATTACTGATGACAATTTGTGTCCTTCATTTATAGAAACAGTAAGCTGCAAGGCCCAGAGAGGTGAAGTGACCTGCCCAAGGTTGCAAAGCCAAGACAAGACTGAGAAGCTTCTTACTGTTTAAGCCCCATTTTCCTAGCACAGAACCCTCTGTCTCTAATGATAATCCCAGCTTCTGTTAAAATTCAGCCTCTTCACTTGACCACTGTGGAGCTCAGCTGACAACAGTTTCCTGGCCGACAACATTTGATGATGAATAATACAGTGAATTGGCTCGTCATCTGGCATCGTAACTTTCCCTCATGCCAGAATGCTTTCCTTTGTCACTGGTACCATCTGGATAGAAAACTGTATGGAATTTCCAACAAATGGCATTTGATAGACATGTGCCTGCCTTGGAAATCTCTGAAGTGAAAGTCTTGTCTAGCGTGACAGGGTCATATGTCCCGAAAGAGAATCATTTATTCATTCGTTCAAGCAATCAACAAAACATTTACTGGGCACAATGCCGGGCACAGGGAATTTAGTGTCAGTCTCCATGGATCCTATAATTTGATGAAGCAGGCAAACAAACAAACAATAATAGACAACTCATTAACTAAATAGATAAGTATGTAGATAGAAATTGATGACTGTGATCTCTGTGAGTGTTGTAGATGAGACACACTACAATAGTAACAAAAAAAAAAGGCAACAATTATAGTGCTTATTCAGCTCCAGGCACTCCTACCTGGTTTGTATGTACTGATTCATTTCATGTTCACAAAAGTCCTGTGGTGGTAGCTGCTGTAATGTCCCCCGTTGTACAGAAGGGGAAACTGAGGCACACATTGGTTAACTGGCTTGTCCAAGATCTTATAGCTAAGAAATGGTGAAGCCAGGATGTAACTATAGACAGTCTAGCTCAAGAGTCCCTAACTACTGTGTTCTGTGCCCCCCAGTAGAGGGATGCAGACCTAAGAAAGCGCCTTTTAAGCTGATCTGCTGTCGGGGCACCTGGGTGGCTCAGGCGGTTGAGTGTCCGACTTCGGCTCAGGTCACGATCTCACAGTCTGTGAGTTCGAGCCCCGCGTCGGGCTCTGTGCTGACAGCTCAGAGCCTGGGGTCTGCTTCGGATTCTGTGTCTCCCTCTCTCTCTGCCCCTCCCCCGTTCATGCTCTGTCTCTCTCTCTCTGTCAAAAATAAATAAACATTAAAAAAAAAAGGCTGTTTTAAGCTGATCTGGCGTCTTTGGCAATGCTGGGCACATAGATAGTGAACGTATGAATGAATGAATTAATGAAGGTATAAGTATATCTATATACATATATATGTGTGTTCATAAGAATTATGTCTGGCATAAAATGAACGGTTTCGAGACCTGCATTACCCGTGCTCATTTTCTTCCTTTCGGAGTGTTTGAGCTATTACCAACTATTTCAGCCAAAACACTCCTGCACTCTCATATGAAAGGTGAAATGCAATAATTAGATAGAGCTCATTAAATCAGTTAAACTATTCTGAAGTAGGAACCAGAGAACCATAATTTAGTAAAATGTTTGAAGTATTAGTATGCAGTGAGAATAATAAAAATAAGAAGTCAAACTTACAAGATTGCTACAAGAAAAAAAGGCGATCAATCATAAACAGAAGCCCTGAAACTGTATTTATTGCCTTTACTTTGCATACACAGCATTGTGCAAAAGTGCACGCATTTGGGAGGAATTGAGCTGATTCAGATTCTCGGGGAGTGCTCATGCCCTCAAGGTTTCTAAGGTTCTGATTCTCTGAGGCTACTTTGGGGGAACCAACAGGCAGGCACTCTTTAAACCAATTTCAAGTGGCATCCTTGTGAAACCAAAGCCGTGGGTCTTTGAAGCAAGTTAGAGTGCTTTTGCCACCGAGTAGAAGAGCCACACTGTCCCTGGTTAACAAGAACAGATTCTATCAGCCTCTGATAGCAAGGATGTTTCTCGGAGCCATGTTTAAATCTTTATGGCCAGCTTTGGTCTTCTCAGTAATCAACACCCCGAAGGTGTCCAAGCACCTGCTCACTTCTGGGGATATTTAACTCATATGAGATGAAAGGAGAGAGTGTTTGCTGAACATGTATTTTTTGAAATCTTCAAACCTTTACCGTGGTTTGCCAGCCGAACACATCTCCACCTTCGTGTTCTGTCTTCGCAAACAGCGAGGATCAAAGCCTTTTCCCTCTCTTTGTCTAATTCCACTGTTAGGGCCCCGTTTACACGGTGTCCTCTCAAAAACCTCATGCTGAATCATCTCAGACTAGGTTCGTGAAGGCCAGCAGAATATGCCACCCCCAAATATGCTGCTTTGGTATATTAATTATTTTTGAGCTGTAGGTAATTGTAAGGCAGTGGATACAGGGAGAGGCTTTCTCGGAACTGCCCTTACCTGCCTTAAGACAAGTTCTCTTGAAAATTCCAGCTGGCATAGGTGCTTCCCTGGGAGTTTCACCAACCAGGGAAGATGGTCTTCACCACTGCAGAGAATGCAGAGGAGACTGGAGGTCAACACCACACCCATATAGACTTTGTCACAAACTCTCATACCTCCTCGTGAGACTACCTCATACCTTCTAAGCACCCATTCATGTTTCCTACAAATTATTTGCTGTTCCTGGAGGAGCCTCCATGCCCCGCCCCTTTCCCTACTAAGATGATATCTAAGCCTGAATTCTAAGCTACTTCTTTGAGTGACTCGTTTTTCCCTGGGTACCTCCCATGTTTGCATACAGTATACCTGTTAATAAATTCTGCTGGTTTTTCTCCTGTTAATCTTTCATTACAGGGGTCTCTGCTAAAAATTCAGAAAGAGGAAGATTATTTTTCCTCCCCAACATTAATCTTTCTTATATTTTCCTATACTCTCATAGTATAGTGGGCTTGGTGACTGTTAAGCATCTTGTGTCTTCCACGGGTATAGGCTGTGTTTCTGCAGTTCATTTTGCACCTAGCGTGTGTGTGGCCCAATGTAGAAGCCTACTAAATAGATGTACGATGAGGGAATGTATTCTAGAAACGGATGAACTCTGTTTCACACCATCTTTGAGAGCTTTCTGGGGCTCTGTGGTATAATTCTTTTTATTGGTTTTATATTTGCTTATGCGCTCTCTTAGTTTGAGTTCCTCTGAAGCAGAATCTGAAACAAGATTTTGGGTGCAGGAAGTTAATTTGGGAGGAGATTTCCAGGAAGAGGGAGAGAAGGAAGAGGGGAAGAAGGGAAGGAGAAAGAGCCAAGAAAGATGGCCTCTCTGGGCAACTGGTGTTCATCTCTGCCGGGATGCTGGGACCCAGAAACTGGGGCATTTATCCACTGATCCCTCATTGCTGAAGGTTGTCCCCAGGGGCGTTACCTTCTGCTACCTACTTTGGAGGCAGAAAAGCAGAGAGGTATGCATTTGATGAATGAAGCGGGAGCTGTCAGCATTACCAGAAATGTCCATCTTGGCTAAGACTAAAACCAGGGCAATGTGATCGAGGTGGGAGACACTACAAGTGTCCAACTACTAAGTCAGAAAACCTCTTCCCTGAACACATTTTGTAATCTAGACAGAAATGGTGCACTGTGCTTTGGAAGGAATGAAGTGGATTATTGAAAAAAAAATTTAATGTAAAGAGAAACTATCTAGATCACAGTGGGGACCAACATTAATACTTTTTTAAGGAACGTGGCCCTGGGTACTACCCTCTCTGCCTTGGCCATGTTTTGGTTTTACTGGAATGTGGTTAATAATAGGGAATGTGCTGAAAGGGGTGCACCCTGTGACACCAAGAAGATGTCCCCTTGCCTGGTGAAGCCTGGGAAACAGGCTGCTGCTATTTATGTCGACTGGAACTTTATTTTTGCTGTCTTTCCTTTCAACATCACTTATTTTCTGTTTTTTATTATGTAAGTAAAGCATGTTTCTGCTGGAAAATTTAGAAAATGTAACAAAGAGGATAATAGGAAACAAAAGCCATTATTATATTTCCCTTGCCTCAATACAGTGAACCTAAACCTTTTTTTGCATTTCTCTTTCAGTGATTTACCCAATCATTACAAAAATGTAACCATACTTCATGCCACATTTAACATTTTTCACTTATTGTGGACATTTTTCTTTTTCCTTTTTTAAAGTAGTTTTGTTTTCAGTTTATTTGGAGAAAGAGAGGGAGAGAGAGAGAGTGGGGAAGGGGCAGAGAGAGAGAGAGAGAGAGAGAGTCTCAAGCAGGCTGTGCACTGTCAGTATGGAGCCTAATTCCAGGCTCAATCCCATGAACCTGAGGTCATGACCTGAGCGGAAATGAAGAGTCGGACACTTAACCGACTGAGTGACCCAGGTGCCCCTCTTCTTCTTTTTTTAAAATGTTTACTTATTTATTTTGAAAAAGAGAGAGAGAGAGAGAGAGAGAGAGAGACAATGAGCAGGGCAGGGGCAGAGAAAAGGAGAAAGAATCTCAAGCAGGCTCCATGCTGTCAGCACAAAACCTGATGCAAGGCTCGATCCCACAAACCGTGAGACCATGACGTGAGCTGAAGTCAAGAGTCAGACTCTCAACCGACTGAGCCCCCCCGGCACCCCTGTGGAAATTTTTTTATATTGATAAATATGGATAAGCAATTCCTTCCCTCCCTCCTACTCCCCTTCATTCCCTCCTTCCCCCTTTCCGGCAATCCTTCCTTTCTTTTGTAAAAATAATTCTGATTTTTGTTTGGTTACAAATATAATTTGTGTTCAGTGTAAAAAAATTGCACTTATACGTATATGCATGCACACATGTATACAGACAGGCACACACACACAGATACACACATACATATATGTGTGTTAGACCACTCAGAAAGAACTACCATCTAGACCAAGGGTCAGCAAACTGTTTCTTTAAAGGGCCAAATAGTGAATATTTTCAACTTTTTTTGGCCATGCAGTCTCTGTTGCAACAACTCAACTCTGCATTCTAGTGCAAAAGTAGCCATAGCTAACATGTAAAAGAATGAACATGGCTGTGTTCCAATAAAACTTTATTTACAAAAACTGGCCACTAGTCCAGGGACTGTAGTTTGCTGAGTTCTGCTCTAGGGAAAAATAGTAATAACATACTGCCAGAAATACATGTCTTTTTTTTTTTTTTTTTTTTACAAAAACAGAATCATACTACATAAGCTATCTTGTATGTATTTAAATATTTATGGGTGTCTGTTATGTGCCAGCTCATGGAAAGTAGTGTAGACAGTGGTGAACAAGACAGACCGGAGACTCTGCTTTCATGGCGTTTATTGCAGGGGACACACTGTGAACGCAGTAAGTGCTCTGAAAGTCATGCGGGCGGCTGTGTTAAACGCTTTCGTGTATCATAACTTTTGCTACAAATTCCCTATTCATGGGTGTTTAATTTCCTTAATTGCTTCTGTTGTAGATTACACGGTCATAAGAATTCTTGGAATTAAATCTTTATGAAAAACCATCATTTTTTACTTAGGCTGAATTCCTTAAACTGGAATCGCTGAGTCAAAAGGCATGCGATTTTTTTTTTTCAGCCTCTTATTTGCTGGGCATTGCCAAACTACTTTCTAGAAAACTTACACCCGCTTAGACTTTCACCTGGGCTGACCTTTTTTCTTTCTTACTTCCTTTGTGCAACAAATTGAGTTTCATGAATCGACAAAGTAAAATGAAAGTGGCGTAAATCCAAGCCATGAAACAGAAATGAAGAGATAGGGAATCGTTTGAGGGAGAGGAGCCCTCTTTCAGATGTTTTGTCTCTGGGGACATCCTGTGATTTGATCCCTATATAATGGTTAGAATTAAATCTCAGAGGTTCTTTAGAGCTAGCGGACATCAGTTATTAACTGCCTTCACGATGTGCCAGAAACTATGCTCAGCCCTTCATCTGCCTGATCAGAATTAAGCCTCAGAACAAAATCGAGCTGAGAAGCTACAAATGGCCCGATGGTGGAACAGGACCATGACCATATCTCTTTGAACTAGAGGAGAAATCTCGAGCTGGCAGCCTTGTGGTCAGTTTTCTTTGGCTCACACAGTGTGGCCCCGTACAGTGTGTAAAATTTTGTTGACATAGCTCCAACCATTTTAAAACTGGAAAATGTCCCATAAAATCCCTTCTCAAGACTTTGCAAAATTTGCAAGATCGAGGCACACCAGGGTCCCATTCCCGCTTGCTGAAAGTTGAGTGTGTCAGAGGGTTTTGCTCCTTCTGCACTGGGACTTACATTCTGGTAAAGATATTATTGAGCTAAGATTAGCAACCCCTCTGAATTCCATCCTCTTTCAAACCAGTAGTGACTTTACTGTTGGGACAGGGCAGAGGTGTGGGGACAATGCGTGTCCTGCCTCCTCACCCAATCCACGCCTCTTATGTAGTTGATTGCCTGAGTTTGTGGTCGTACTGTTAATCACTGGGCTGTGGAAAAAGACAGGACTAAGGAGATGGAGGCTGATGTAGGTCCAGCCACCACTGCGACCCATCATGGGCCCTGGTGGTGGGGACACTTGAACTGTTAGGTGAGGGCACACCAGCTGTTGGGGGACAGTGGGCAAGATGACTCTTAGTTTCTCGGCTTCTGCCTCTGTCCTCTTATGTACTTCTTTCCCATTTGTGCTTTGTTCATCCTCCAGATTTTTTGTCATACGTGTCACCACCATACTTGGCCACGTGGAATAGGTCTCTCTACTCCATCTCACCTTAGAAAATAGACTTGGCCATGAAGGGCACACAAGGAGTCAGACCATCGTCTCCTCCCCTTTCCTCTAGTATCTCTCTGCCAAATGGCACTCCCCACAGCCGGGCCCTGTGCCCACCTGTCCCCTGCTTGGAGCCCAGGCACAGACTGGTTTCCTGCTAGGAATGGTTCTGGCATTTGCTTAGCTCGTAACTCTGTATGGCTGGAGAAAAACTGGGGCTCTGCAGGCCTCGTGGCTCTGGGAGCCAGAGCTGGGCTATCTCAGGTCTTTACCTGGCATTGTATCTATTTGTATGTATCTGTATACAGCCATATTGTGCAAAGAAGAAATTGCCGTTACATATATGTGCTTCCCATACCCTAAGCAGTATGCCAGGTAAGGGCGGTGCCAGGAAGGAAAGGACAATCTGAGAGTCTGAAGGTACCAGCAAAGAGCAAGAACCAAATCTGAGTGCGGTCCCTGCAATAGCGGGAAGTAGATTTAGGGACTCCCTGGGGCCAAAGGAGCCAGGAGAAGGAGGCTTCTATAAGGTGCTGCAGCAAAGTCTCTGTGCCAGGAGGGGGCACATTCCTGCCCCACTTCCCCCATGAGCCCACCTGGCAGCCTCTGTCTTCAGCAAACTCTCTCATCTCCAGATTTCTGAAACTGCGCTCTCCAGTATGGACGCCATTTGCCACGTGCAGTACCGAGCACCTGGAAGGTGGCTAAGCCAAGGTGAGCTGTAATGGAAGTATAAAATACACAGACGGCTCATAGACTCTGTACGTGCAAAATATCACATTCATAAACTCATAATGGTCACATGTTGAAATGATCATATTTTGGCTATCTTGGGGTCATATATGCCACTAAACTTGATTCTATCTGCTTCTTTTTACTTTTATTAAGTGGCTACTGACGTTTCAAAATTACCCATGTGCCTCTCCTTTGTGGCTCATGTTCTGTTTCTGTTAGACGGTCCTATTGTACAGTGCTCCCTGACTCAGCCACGTCAAATGTGCTTCTTTCTGGCTTCGCTCTGTATTTGTTACATGCAGGCACACTCACACATACGTGTGTGTATATATGTATAATAGAATAGATACTCTCAGTCTCCCTAGGTATAAGACAGGACTCATGTTTCCTTACTCTGTGTTTTATCACTGCCCAGGTGCCCCTTTTGCTATTAGACAGCCAATGCATGTTTCATAATGATGCTTTCATGCATTTGACAAATATATATGGAACCTCTACTCTGGGCCAGGCTCCCCTGGGAACTTAGTAAACTTTAACTCAATATCTGACCTAATACCCACAGGGTAAGAGTTATTAGCTTTGTTTCACAAATCAGGAAACAGAGTAGCAAGTTGGAAGTGACTTGCTCAAGATCACCTACTGTGGCAGGAAACAGGATTCCAACACGCTTTGGTCTGGCTCCGAATCATGTCTCCTTTCCACTTGAATATGATCATACTGCTGAGGATTCTTTAGGCCAGGCCACTTGCCCCCTAAACCCTGTCTTCTTATGTGTCTATACATACCTATTACATGCTTGTCAATGGTCTGTCTTTCCCAGGAGACTTCACAGGAGGATAGAAACTACTCTTCTGAGCACTGTTGCATCCCTGGGGCCTCGCTCTGTTGGACATATGAAGGAATAAATGATAGTCCCTTCTCCTCCCCACCATTACAAAACTCATGTTGATTTCCGTTTTCCCTGGAGAGGATACAGATAGGCATAAATCTCTATAGCCATTTTCGCAGCAACTGTAATGTTGTAAACATTCATTTTGTATTTTATTTATTTAGAGCTCCATTATGCAAAGAAAGAATCATTTATGTGAGAGTCTGGGGAAGTAATCTCTCTTTCCCTGCTAGTCCCTCTTTCTGCACGTTACGTTATCTCAGACCAACATGACAAAACCCAGGCACGTGTCTTTTGTCAAAATGGAATGTGCATCCTCACAACAGCTGTGTGTTAGATGTTGCCAGAGCCTTGGTACCAACCTAGGACTGTGGGCTTTTCATATGATCTCGGCATAACTTACTCATTATGGAAGTGGCGAATGGATTGTAACACGCCAAGACCACTTAATGGTGGTAAGACGGGAAACCATCCTGCCCACCAGAGAAGAAAGGCAGCCAGGCATGAAGAGAGGAGCATCAAGCTGTAAACCATAGGAGTGGTCACTGGTCTCAGCTTTGCCATTGATTCTCTCCCCGACCTTGGATGAGCCGTGATTCCTCATGTTGTGAACCTTAGTTTTCACATCTATTAATTTGAGGACATTAAAATAGATCAGAAAGGATAGCAATGTCTACATCTACCCTGTGTAACTATTGAGGACAGGAGAAAAAAAAAAAGTCTTGGGCAAAAAAATCATAAGACTCTGGAGTCTGAGTCCGAGATCTGAATTTAACACCCGGCTCCTCTCAACTGGTTGTCTGACCTCAAACCGGTCATTTCACTTGTCGGGGCCTTGATTGCCTTTTCTTTGTGTAAAATGTGATCATTAGACTGAATGACCTTTTTTTAAAAATGTGTATTTATTTTTGAGAGAGAGAGACAGAGAGAGAGAGAGAGAGATAGGATGCTAGTGGGGAAGGGGCAGAGAGAGAGAGCAGGAGACACAGAATCTGAAGCAGGCTCCAGGCTCCAAGCTTTCAGCACAGAGCCCGATGCAGGGTTCAAACTCATGAACCATGAGATCATGACCTGAGCTGAAGTCAGACACTTAACTGACTGAGCCACCCAGGTGCCCCCGGACCGAATGATCTTTAAGATTCCTTCGTGGTTGGAAATATGTACATGTATTTGGGTAGAGATTAGAGGGTGGATTTTGGTAGATGCATTCACTAGCTTTTGTCCTTCCTAGGAGGGGACCATTATTTAGGAATCAGAAAATTTTTTAGGGTCACATGGTGTAAAAAGTGTACAGTGATTCCTGTGTGAATGCTCTGGAAGCAAATTAATCTCCTTTTCATTAGAGCCATGAGTTCCTCTAAACAAATGAGTCACAGCAAAATTTTGGTTGTCATCATCAGAATCTTCATGCACAGGTTGACCTTCTATATACAGTCCATTTCTGTCATGTCTGATTGTCTAGTCTACATTGAGTGGTTATGTAGTGTTGAGGTTGTGTAGGTTATGTTAGAGTTAAAATACATGGTCTTTTATTAAGTTGGTTTCATTTATAGATCTTGAGAGGCCTTGGGGTGATAAAAATCTGAGTTATGCATTGCATTAAGCAGAGTTATATAAAGCCTGTTGAATATTAATTTTGTAATGATTCACCTTACAGTTTTATGAGACTAGATATAAAAAGATACTGTGAATAATTGAACCTATGGCCTATAAAATGAAGTCTAGAGAAGAGAGAATAATGAGAAGTGAAGAGGGCCAAGCCTTTTCCTTCTTCGCTGAGATCAAGTTAATTTAATCTCATCCCCTTTCTGCAAATTCAGGCTTCCTGGTTTCTTAGAGCATTAGATGAATGTGCGGTATAGAATACAAAGCTAATAAAATGTGGATCTTTTCTACCATGTTATTGTTTTCATTAGTTTTAATGTGTCCTCTAAATATATTTTAACTTTATAGTCTGAATATTTTATATATATCCTCTTCAGGTTGCGTTTTTCAAAACTGCTTCTAAAATAAGGCAAGTTCTTGCACATAAGAGATAGAAGTACTTATATTTCTTATCTTTCAAATTGTATTTTGTGTAAGTTATACAAATGGGCAATAAGCATGTGAGAAGATGCTCGATATTATTAGCCTCAAGGAAATGCAAATTCAAAACGCAATGAGATACCAGCAAATACCTATTAAAGTGGCTAAAATTAAAAGACTGACAATACCGAGTGTGGGTGAGGACGTGGAGCAACTGGAACTCTCACACACTGCTGGTGGGATTTAAAGTGGCAAAGCCATTTAGAACACACTTTTCAGTTTTGCTAAAATTGAAAATGCCCTTATTAGAAGACCCAGCCAGTCCACTCCAAGGTATTACAGGAAAGAAATGAAAATATATGTCCATGCAAAGGTTTGCCCTGGAGTGTCGATACGGTTGCCTTTTTTGTAGCTCTAAACTGGAAACAATCCAAATACCCATCAGCAGGTAAATGGATAAACCGTTTGGGGTCTAGCCATACGATAGAATACCGTAAAATAAAACAAAATAATTTAAAAGAAGAACAAACTATGAGTATGTGCAACAATATGGATGTAGCTCAGAGATATCATGCTGAGCGAAAGGAGCCAAGCACGCAAAATTTAGACTATAGGATTCAACTCCTATGAAATTCTAGAAAAAGCACACTAATACCTAGTGACAGAAAGAAGAGCAGTGGTTGCCTGGGGCAGAGGTAGGAAGTAAGAGGGAGGATATCGTACACAGGACCATAATGGAACTTTTCAGGAGATAGAAATGTTCTATGTCTTGGTTGTGCTGATAAGTACAGAAGTGAATATATGTCAGCATCTGATGAACTGAACACTTAAAGTGGGAATATTTTATTGTATGTAAATTATACCTCAGTAAAGTTGATTTAAAAAAAATTTTTTTTAATTTTTTTTTATTTATTTTTGAGACAGAGACAGAGCATGAACGGGGGAGGGTCAGAGAGAGAGGGAGACGCAGAATCCGAAGCAGGCTCCAGGCTCTGAGCTGTCAGCACAGAGCCCCACACGGGGCTCGAACTCCCGGACCGTGAGATCATGACCTGAGCGGAAGTCGGACGCTCAACCGACTGAGCCACCCAGGCGCCCCTAAAGTTGGTTTTTAAAATGCCTTTTGGGGCACCTGGGTGGTTCAGTCGGTTGAGCGTCTGACTCTTGGTTTCCGCTGAGGTCATGGTCTCTGGGTTCGTGGGATTGAGCCCCACGTCGGGCTCTGTGCTGAGTGCAGGGCCTGTTTCTGATTTTCTCTCTCCCTCTCTGCCCCTCCCCCACTCACGTGTGCATGCACACTCTCTCTCTCAAATAAATAAACTTTGAAAAATAAAAAATAATAAAATGCCTTTTGCAGTATCTTTCGTTGGTTTATGAGTATACTCCCTAAACACTGATCTTCCAAGATTTTGATTCCAAATCAAGTTTCAGTATTTACTCATTGTGAGATGGAGTCTGATACACACACATACAATAAAATCGGTGTAACAAGTATTTGACCAACCTTTAGAATTGCCTCAAGAAACAAAAGAGATGACAAACTGGTAGAAATGATTTATAAATCATGATACTGTGCAGAAAATTGCCTGTTGCTAACCCTCCGTAGTTCACTCTGCCAGTCAGAGTGAAATTACCTTGGTATGGGGCGCATGTAAAATTAGTTGAACCTCTTATCTGGGCCCCAAATGAGCTCCCCCCCCCCCCCGCCCGATTGAATGCCTGGCTAGTGTACAGACTATCCTAGCAGATTTCCTTAGCATTTTAAAAATATCCACCTGCCTCAGGCCATGTGACACAGTGATCCACCCACTCACACCGTAAACCCTTCACTTCCAGCGTTGACAAGCTACACAATCATTCCTCCAAGTCAAGATACACTGTACGAGTCAGCTTGTCAACGAGGTTTTAAGCTTCATCTGACATCTCCCAAGAATTCTCTGCTTTCAGAGCAATGAGCTCTAAGTTGGAGGCTCTAACCTAATTGTGGGGTAACGATGAGGATGTTCTTGGAGAAGCATAGGTCTCTTCTGCACATTAACAACTTGTAGCATGGGCAAGTAATTGCGTTTTGATTCTGAATGGACAGGGAGCACTGAAAAGTTGGATCCTGCTTGAATCTAAAACAACACATACATTCATTTGACAGAAAGTCATTTAAAAAATTTTTTTTTAACATTTGTTTATTTTTGAGAAGAGAGAGAGCGTGAGCAGGGGAGGAGAGAGAAAGAGGGAGACACAGAATCTGAAATAGGCTCCAGGCTCTGAGCTGTCAGCACAGAGTCCGACGCAGGGCTCAGACCCGTGGACCGTGAGATCATGAGCTGAGCCAAAGTCGGACACTCAACCGAATGAGCCACCCAGGTGCCCCATTGACAAAAAGTCATTGAGTACTGTGTGCATTGTCCTGGACTCTGGGGGTTCAGCAGTGAATAGGACAAGCAAGGTCGGTCTCCTCCGGGAGCTTACGTTCTAGTGGAGGGGTGGGTAGCCATCAAGTAAACAATGGAATTTCAGGATCGTACGGGAAATACGCAAGGGTAGAGAATAACACAAATGCAGGTTGATACCATACAGGATATAGTGGTCAGGGAAGATCCTGCATGTTGAGTTGGGAAGATGAGGTGGAACCAGCTGTGTGACAGTCTAGAGAAACAGTAATCTGAGCAGTGAGGACAGTAAGTGAGAATGAGCTCGGCAAAGTAAGGAAGGAAAAGGAAGCAAATGTGGGACGTATCAAGGGTGGAAGAAGGTCTGTCGTGAAATGACGCTTCAGAGGTGGAGAGCAGATAAAACTTAAGTTTTATTCCATGAACATGAGAAGATATCGGGGCACCTTGGTGGCTCAGTCATTAAGCATCCGACTTGGCTCAGGTCATGATCTCACCGTTCATGAGTTTTAGTCCCACATCCGTGTACTCAAGCCCCACTTTGGGTGAGCAGGATTTCCGCTTTGAGTGAGTTTGAGCCTTGCTTTGGGGGAGCCCCACTTCTGTCTCTCTCTCCCTCTCTATCTCTCTCTGCATCCCACCAACTTGCACCCTCTCTCAAAAAAATAATAATAATGAGAAGTTATTGAAGGGCTTTAAGCAGGGGGAAAAATTATCTGATGTGTAAATATGGCCACTACGTGAAGAAGGGATTGTGTTGGGTCAAGTGGGGAAATTAATAAGAAGACTGTTGAAATAGTCTAAGGGAAAGATGATTGTGGCTTGGACTGGACTGGTGGCATTAGAAATAAGGAGATAGGAACAAATTGAGGGGCGGACCATAGTGGTAGTGCTGCGAGGGTTGGAGCAATGGGAAGTGGTAGGGAAAGCATCCATAGTTTTATGGTCTGAGCAACTAGTAGCTAATGGAAGTCTTTATTAGGAGACCACCTACAGTGATTGGTTATGGTGTCTGTATCCTTGCTTTGCCTTTAGGACACTGACCAAATGACTCTGAAGATTGAATAGCAGTTAATTATTTGTAAACATCCTGTGAATGGAACTCAGGTTGCAAAGACTCTGTTATCTCTCATCTGTGATTTTCCAGACATGCTAATAAATGAGTGCTGGAAATGTCATGATTTTCTAATCACAACCTTCTTTTCCTAAAAGCCATTTCAGCCAACATCCATCATCAGTTCAGAGCAATATCCAAACTCTAGCTCTTGTTTACTGCTGGTATGCCACTATTCCCAACACACTCACTGCCAAGGAAGTACTTTGAGGAGTTTACTTGTGCTCTGGAAAACTTTTAGGAAGGTTGCCTTTTTTTTGTTAATTATGGCTCGGGGATTACTTTGTCAGAAACTCGGAAGCCCAGGAGTCTATAAAAATTACAGGGTATTATTAAATATTTAAATATTGCTCATTTCTCCATGTAGTATGAGATTTGGGCTGAGATTGAATCTTGGGCTGTTTCGTTTCCATGTTTACCATCTTGCATAGAGTCACAGATTCAATTTTGCCTATTGAGCAAATTTTAAAGTTGCTTCAAACAAGCAAGAATGGCATTAAATTGCCTTGACCTAGGCGCATTGAGATTTTGTTGTTTCTCTGTATTCATGGAGAGTAGTGAACGTTAGCACTGAAACAGAAGCATCTCAGTTTGTGAAAATGCTGTTGGAGTAACGATGAGAAAAATCTTTTTAAATGTTTTGGATTATTTTCTTTTGCATTATAAAAATAACCTAAGCCCGTCCTAGAAAATTTGGAAGGTACAGGATCAAAATCAGCCATAGCCCAATCACAAAGAAATCCATGTGATGTTAAAGTTTCTCATAAAATGTTAGTGTGGAAAGGGGCTTGTTGGATTATCTGGTCCAACTTCTCATTTTGCACGTGAAGAAACTGAGGTGCGGGGCAGTGTGGAGTTTAGAACCCAGGTTTTCTCAGTTTTGAGCTGTTTTCCTGATTGCTGATGTGGCTTCACAAGCAGTCTAGATTCTTGGGGTCTTAATGGAGGCTCAGTATCTGCCACACCCTCTTTCTGAGCAAAGGGGTTGTGACATCTTAACACTGGGCATGCACGTGGCTCCATCTGCCCCCTAGTGTTCAGGAGGATGCATGGTCTTAAATAAGGATGGTGTTAAATGGCCTTGACTTGGGGAGCATTTCCCAAAGAGTGGTTTTTGAGCCACCTGCATCAGAATTATCTAGGATGCTTGTCGAAAATGAAGATTTCTGGGACCCACCCCTGGTTTGTGAAATCAGAACCTCTAGAGGTGGGAGTAGGAATCTGCTTTTTTAACAAACTCAGATCCACTGAAAAATAATACTTTGTCAATAAGAATAAAACTTCCCATATTGAGTCATTCAAATTCTCTAACCTGTGATAGATAGACGATAGCTAGATACATACATACATACAAGTAAATGGGTAAAAAGTTTCTGACTCCACACAAAGAAACTGTCGATGGTTATCTCTTGGGAGTAGAAATAGGGTGAATGGGAGAATGAAGGCTTCTCTGTTCCATATAAGCTAGAAACCTGGTTTTCAGAATACAGATGTGTTTGGAATTCCCTTTATAAGTATGCCTATGGTCAAGCTATTTCTTTGAGAGACTAGAAATGTCTGCAAATTATTATTTATTTGCTAGTATGTGGCCAGTGGGAGAAAGGGAACACTTCGCTGATATAAGAGGACATAGAAGGATCAACCAGGGGACAAGGTGAAATCCAAGTTCGTTCATTTATTCACTCACTTATTTATTCAATACCTATTCATTGACTACTTTGTGTGTACCAGAAACCATTTGAAATGCTGAGGACATGGGAGGGAATAAGACAGCAGAGTCCCAATTATGTAGAGCTCACAGTCTATTATGGAGAAACACCAGTAGAGTTAAACAAGATAATTTTAAATGGTGACAAGAGCTGTGAAGAAATAAAGGAGCTATGCCATTATGAATGATTGAAGGGCTATTGTCTAGTGGGAAGGGACAGCGTGAGAGGTGACATCTGAGCTGAGGCCTTAGTGGCAAGAAGAAACCAGCCATGTGCATATCTGGGGAACAAGTTTCCATAAAAGGAGGCTGCAAGGACAAGGTCCTGAGGAGAAATTAGCTTGATATATTTGGCATGTATAAAGAAAACTGGCATGGCTAACACAAGATTCAAGTTAAAGTTCAAGAGGAAGACAGTGCCAAGCCACATACTGTAATCATGCCACAGTAAGCAGTTTGGATTCTATTTTAAGTGTAATAGAAAGCCTCAGGAGACCTACATTCAGGGAAGGACAGTTGATATCATGAGATTTGAGTTGTTGTTTTTTTTTTTTTTAAAAAAAACCACTTCAGCACTCAAAATTATATAGAAACTGGAAGTCCAGTTTTAAGAAAATGTTCAACTACTTCAGGAGAAAGTTACTGGGAACCACAAAAGAACTAAAGAAATGGTAGGATATACCATATACATGGAAAGGAAAGACCAATATTATAAAATGCTGATTTTTACCGAAGAAAGGATTTATAAATTCATTGAGGTTCTGAACAAAATCCCAACAGCATTCTAAAATTGAATGGAAATGTAAAAATGCAAGAATTTGGGGCACCTTGGTGGCTCAGTCAGTTAAGTAACCAACTTCGGCTCAGGTCATGATCTCATGGTTCGTGAGTTAAAGCCCCATGTCAGCCTCTGTGCTGGTAGCTAAGGGCCTGGAACCTGCTTTGGATTCTGTCTCCCTCTCTCTGCCCCTGCCCCCCAAAAAATAAGTAAGCATTACAATTTTTAAAAAAATAATAAATAAAAAAAATTCAAGAACGTAATAAGGGAGGTTTGCAAAAGAAGAAGAAGGAAGGAATGTTTCCCCTAATTATCAAAATATTTATAAAACCATAGTAATTAAGACATTATGTTATAGGTATAGGGGTATTGAAAAATAGGTCAGTGGGACAGAATAGAGACTGAACAAATATAGACCCTTCCCTGTAGACCCTATAGACACAGGAAGCATTGAAATTCAGAATGGAAAACATAGAATATCAGAAGTAAATGAGTATCAGAAGTAAGTTATTTCTCCTTATGGAATAATAAACTTCCAGATTTACACTTCGTACAAAAATAAATTGAGGTGAATTGAAAACCTAAGTATAAAATGTAAAAGTTCAAAACCTGTAGGTAGATAAAAAGAAGGTATCTTTATACCGTTAGGATAACATAGATTTTGTAAGCTAGAGACACAAAACCACTCAAGAATGATGAAGTTGATGGATTTCACTATGTCAAAATGTATAACTTCTGCACAAAATAATGCCATAAAATTAAAAGGCAAGTGACAAACCAATAGAAGATATTTGCAACCTGAAATAACTGACAAAAGCCAGGTTTCTAGAATCTCTAGCAAATTCCTGTAAATCAATAAGGAAGAGTCAAACTACCCAGTAGGAAAAATGGGCCACTTACTAACAGTCCGTGTCTTGAGGGGAAGACATGAATGAGTAATAAAAATGTGAAAAGGCTTTCCACATCACTGATAAAAGCAAGAAACGCCAGTTTAAAATCCCAGGATAGCATTTTATGCCTGTCGGTGTAGCAGAAATTCAAAAGGTTGAATTAGACAAGTAAAACTTGGCCAGGAATTGAGATAAACAGCACTTGGAGAATAAATTGTCATCCCCCAGTTGCACTTGAGAATGCACATATTCCACAACAGATTTTCCTGCAGACAGAAAGTTAGCAACATTGTTTCTCCAAGGAGGGGCACTTGGTATTTTTGTGAGGGGCAAGTCTCTGTCCCTCGAGACTTTCATGCACTGTAGAAATTTAGCATCCCTGCTCTCCTCCACCCCCAATTCACAAAAGAGCTCTCTCCCATTTTCAGATGCCCCCAGGAGAGCTGGACTTAACCAGGACAAAGTCCTGCAGGTATACATAGGGCTGTCACAATACTAATGGGCCGGGACAGCCTCTGCCACTGAACAGAGGGATCTGGACTCTAGAGGAGGATTGTGAAGGGTGTCCATCGGAGCATCCTTTGTCATGATTGGACCCCACCCAATAGCCATCAGTCCAGAAAAGGAGAATTAAACTATGGTATGGTTGTATTATAGAGTGCCATACAACAGTCAATGACCTAGATCTGTATGGACCAAAATGAAGATGTCTCAAAAACAATGTGGAGTACAGTGTAATATACAGCATGCTATACTTTATAAAAACTGTAAAACCTGCACTACTGTAGGATATGTTGTTTTGGACACACACACACACAGGCATATCCATGTGTGAACTGGAGGGGTTTAAGTTCCATGTGGTTCTGTTTCTCAAAAGAGTTAATGAATGCGAAGAACAACATTAGTTCATTTTGAGTGACGGCACAGTGACGCGGACAGGAGTTTGTCACATCATCCTTTGCGTAATACTGTATTTTCGCCAGCACTCAGGCTGCTGAGTGGACAGTGGATGGGGCGAATGGAAGGGTGAGCATGGGAGTGAGCATGGGGACAAGGGGGCAGTGAGGCTGTGCTGGAAGAAGACTCGGGCTCGGGAGGAGCCAAGTGAGGACCCGAGCATCCCTGCCAATACTACTTTGAACTCCAAGGGCACGTGACCACTTTTCTGCTTCATTTCTCTATCACCTAAAGGTCTTTCTGGAATAACACTTCCCTTTATTGCTTCCTCTGTCTTCCAAGCTATGATGTTGTCACCTACGCAGGCCAAAGATTTGTTGGCTGCCTTTTTTTTTTTTTTTTTTTTAGCAGAATGAGACGTTCTGTATAAACAATTTAAGCCCTCTCTATCCCCATCCCTGCAATTACGCTCCTACATTTTTAAAAATTTTTTTTCTGGAGCATTTTTTATTGTGGTAAAATATACATAATGTAAATCTTACCATTCTAGGGTCACCTGGGTGGCTCAGTTGGTTAAGTGTCCGACGCTTGGTTTTGGCACAGGTCATGATCTCACGGTTTGTGGGATGGAGCCCTGTTACGGGCTCTGCACTGACAGTGTGGAGCCTGCTTGGGATTCTCTCTCTGTCTGTGTCTCTCTGCCCTTCCCTTGTTTGTGCTCTTTCCTCTCTCAAGCTTAAAAAAAAAAGTTTACCCTTCCGACTATTTTTAAATATGCAGTTCAGCAGCGTTAAGTACATTCACAGTGTTGTAAAACCTTCATGGCCATGGGTCTCCAGAACCTTTTCCATCACTCCAAATTGAAACTCTGCGCCCATTAAACAATCACTTCCATTCCTCAGTCCCCTATGCTCTGATAACCTCTGTTCTACTCTCCATCTGTATGAATTTGACTACTCGAGGCACCGCATGCAAGTGAAATCATACAATATTTGTCCTATTGCATCTGGTTCATTCCAGTTACCATAGTGTTTTTAAAATTCATCCACAATGTAGCATGTATCAGGATTCCATTCTGTTTAAAAATGGATACTGCTCCATTGTATGTATATACCACGTTTTGTTTATCCATTTATCTTGTCAGTGGACACTTGGATTATTCCTGCCTTTGGGCTACTGTGAACAATATAACATATAATGCAGCTATGAACAGGTGCACAACCGTCTGCTTTCAGTTCTTTGGGGTATGTACCCAGAAGCAGAATTCTTGTATCTTGTGGTAATTTTATGTTTAATTTTTTAAGGAGCTTTCAAATCATTTTCTACAAAGGCTGCACCATTTTACATCCCCATCTGCAATGCGTTCTAACTTCTCCTCATTTTCACCAACATTTGTTATTTTTCACTTAAAAAAAAATATCCCACCTAATGGGTATTAAGTGGTGTCTTATTGCGGCTTTGTCCTACACTTCTTTTATAATTAGTGTTAAGAAAGCCTCATACATGTCTTCTGTTCAGTTGATTGGTCCCTAATACCCATGTATTTTAGTATTTCTGCATTTCTTTAAATGCATGCCATGAAACACAGGTCCTATTATAAGCTTCTGGCACTGGGGGCTTGGGGGCATGAGATGGGAGAGGTTAAATTGGGAAACAGTGCAAACAACAACGACAACAACCACCTCCTGCAAAGTCACAGCGAGTGCATATTTAACTTTGGCAAATTGAAGACGTTAGTGTGAGTTGGTATCCTGACCCTCCTGGCAGTTCTCAGTGTCTTCAAGCGTCTTACCATGCCGAGGGCGATTCGTAGGCATGTTTTTATACAGGAGCCCGTAAAGAAAGCCAACTCTTTCATGTGGTGCTCAAAAGCAATTTTATCTGTTGCAACTTTGAAGGAAAACCTGGCCATGTTGATGATGACGTGCGATGGTAGACTGTGTGGTGTGGCACTTTCCCTAAGGGATTCCCAGTGTTCGTTCTGATCATTCACAGTTTTCAGTTTGAACTAACTTTAGAAATTACTTCCAATGCAAGATGCAGTTTTACTGTATATCCTCCCCTTGAAGTTTGAAGCATATATTTTCCAGACCCTGAAAAGTCCTACAATAAAAAAAAAAACAAAAAACAAAAACCCTGACTACCATAGATTAAAGCAGGAGTTGGCAAACTATCTCTGTCAAAGGCCAGATAGTAAATACTTTTGGTCTTGGGTCTCCGGCACAGCTATTCAGCTGTGTAATTGTAGCTCCGGAGCAACCAGAGGCAATCTTTAAATGACTGGTTGTGACTGCGTGCCAAAAAACTTTACCTGCAGAAACAGTCAGCAGGCTGGATTTAATTTGCAGGCGATACTTTTCTGACCCCTGGTTTAGACCGTTGTGACCAAAGGTTGTTGAATCATGACCTTTCCCACCTTTACTTTTTAAAATTTAAAACCTGTAATAGACCCTTAGGGGCCTGAATTCAAATAGTAGAGGGCTTCGAATCTTTATGGGTGACGCTGAATGTTGATGGCATGTAGCAGGTTTGTTGTTTTTCTAGTACCTGGCTTTGCACTGCTGTGGCAACAGAAATAGTTACTGAGTGGGCAGTATGGACTAAATTGTGTCCTAAGATTCATATGTTGAGGCTCTGACCCCCCGATACTTCAGAATGTCACTATATTTGGAGAGAAAGCCTTCGAAGAGGTAATTAAGTGAAAATGAGACCTTTACAGCAATCTTCGAAAAGAAGAACAAAACTGGAGGTGTCACAATCCCGTATGTCAAGATACACTACAAAGCTGTTGTAATCAAAACAGTATGGTACTGGCACAAAAATAGACACGTGGATCAATGGAACAGAATAGAAAGCCCAGAAATAAACCCATGATTATATGGCCGATTAATCTATGACAGAGGAGGCAATAATATCCAATGGGAAAAAGACCTTCTTTTCAACAAATGGCATTGGGAAAAGTGGACAGCTACATGCAAAAGAATGAAACTGGACCACTGTCTTATACCACACATAACAATAAAATGGACCAAAGCCTAAATGTGACCCCTGAAACCATAAAATTCCTAGAAGAAAACATAGGCAGCGATCTCTTTGACATCAGCCATAGAGACATTTTTCTAGATGTTTCCTTTGGTAAGGGAAATAAAAGCAAGTTAAACTCTTGGGACTACCCCAAAATAAAAAGCTTTTGCACAGGAAAGGAAACCAGCAACAAAACGAAAAGACAACCTGCTGAATGGGGGGAGATATTTGCAAGTGATGTATCCAATAAGGAATTAATATCTAAATTATACCAAGAATTTCTACAACCCAACACACAAAAAACAAATGATCCAATTTAAAAATGGGCAGAAGACATGATAAACATTTTTCCAAAGATGATATACAGATGGCCAACGAACTTGTGAAAAGATGCTCAACGTCACTAATCATCAGAAAAATACAAAGCAAAACCGCAGTGAGATATCACCATACACCTGTAAGAATGGCTAAAATCAACAACATGAGAAACAACAAGTGTTGGCAAGAATGTGGAGAAAAAGGAACCTTCGTGCACTGTTGATGGGAAGGCAAACTGGTATAACCACTGTGGAAAACAGTATGGACGTCCCTCAAAATATTAAAAATAGAATTACCATATGATCCGGTAATTCCACTGGTAGGTGTATACCCAAAGAAAATAAAAATACTAATTCAAAAAGATACATGCACCTCAGGAGAAACCAAACCTTGTTGCCACCTTGACCTTGGACTTCCAGCCTCTAGAACTGTGAAGGCTGTTCAAACCACTCAGTATATGGCATTTGTTATGACAGCCTAAGCAAAGAGGTGATCATATCTCAGGCATCCTAACTCACTGAGACCTTGAACTTATTTGCTCACCTGTAGGTTCTTAATATGACAAGTATCCTTCACTGAATTTTATGGGTGAAGTTACATGATATGTTCTAATTGCATTTGCATATTTGGTATATTCAAAGATCTTAAGACATTTCCCTCCTACACATTAAGAGTTGAATTGTTGAATATACTCCCATAGTGCTTTTAACTTATGTTTCCTCTGTTCTCTTCTTTAGTCTTCTTTAAAACACTATCCATTCCGTTTCTATTCTTGGGATCTGGAGTTTTCAAAGAGATGCATATTTCCTGGGTTTACAGTTGCTGCTCATTACAGGTAGGAAGTCAGAGTATATCGGGCCATGGAACCAAAGAACTTACTAGCTATTGTAGATAAGGTTGCTATAAACATAAGGGTGCATGTATCCCTTGGAATTAGTGTTTTTGTATTTTGGGGTAAATACCCAGTAGTGCAACTGCTGGCTCATAGGGTAGTTCTATTGTTAACTTTTTAATGAAACTCCACACTGTTTTTCCAGAATGGCAGCACCAGTTTGCATTCCAAGTGTCCATCAATAGATGAATGGATAAAGACATGGTGTGTGTACGTGTGTATATAAAATGGAATACTATCCAGTTATAAAAAGGAATGAAATATTGCCATTTGCAGTGACATGGATGGAGCTAGAAATTACAATGCTAAGTGAAATAAGTCATTCACTTTCGAATGTCCCCTCTCTGTAAAGAGAGATTTCCTGTTATTCTTCCTTTCCAATCTTACTCTAATAAACTTTTACCTGCTGCTTAAAAAGAAAGAAAGAAAGAAAGAAAGAAAGAAAGAAAGAAAGAAAAAAAGGAAGAAAGAAATCAGTCAGTCAGAGAAAGACAAATACCATAGGATTTCACTGATATGTGGAATTTAAGAAGCAAAACAAATGAGCAAAGGAAAAAAGAGAGACAAATTAAGAAGCAGGCTCTTTTTTTTTTTTATTAGTTTTCTTTATTTTTGAGAGGCAGAGAGAGACAGAGTGTGAGCAGGAAAGGGGCAGAGAGAGACGGAGACACATCATCGGAAGCAGGCTCCAGGCTCTAAGCTGTCAGTACAGAGCCCGATGCGGGGCTGAACTCACGAACCGAACCGTAAGAGCATGACCTGAGCTGAAGTCGGATGCTCACCTGACTGAGCCACCCAGGTGCCGGAAGCAGACTCTTAATAAAAGTGAACAAACCGATGGTTACCAGAAGGGAGGTAGGTGGGGGGGGGATGGGTGAAATAGGTGATGGAGGTTAAGGAGTGCACTTGTGATGAGCACCAGGTGATGTATAGAAGTGTTGAATCACTATATCATACACCTGAAACTATTACAACACTGTATATTAACTGTACGGGAATTAAAATAAAAAAACAAAAACAAAAACAACAAAGAACTTACTAGCTGTGTGTCACCTCAAATAAAGTATCCTCTTGCCATGACTCAGTTTCCTCATCTTCATAAGATAATGATTCCTATATGATTTTCACAGTTCCCAGAAGCATTAGCTGCAATGTAAGTGCTATGCCCTGTGCACTAAATGGCTTATGGTGGGCACTCAATAAATGATTGCCTTTCTCTCTCTTCTGCCCTGTGATCCAGGCTGCTTGTTATATCACTATTTACAAGGTCTAACCCCCAGTCCAGGAACTTATGTAACCTGGTGGACACATGGAATTTGTAGAGAGACGTTTTGATAAAGCAGAAAACGTACGGAGTCACGACGGTGCCAGTTCTCCATGTGGTTCTCCTGCAGGTCCCCTTCCCTCTCTCGAAGCCTCAGTTATCTTACCGTAAAGTGGGGGCTGGGACTACACTATCCCTCTCGTATCTTCTATACCCAGTATTTTCCCTGCAAGCCACGGGGTCTAAGGAGATGGCTGGATGTGAGAGGTCTTCATTCTGATTTCATCCTACCCAAACCATTACTGCAGTCCCATGGCTACACTCTATCAACATTAGATCCCACTATTTAAATTTAATTTTTTTGTTAGCATTTTAATATTGAATTTAACACACCTCACATAAAATTAGGGTCTTACTGGCTTTAAGATTCAACGATAAGTAAATTAGTTTGTTTCCTAAAATCTATTTTTGTCCTAAAAGGATACTGCAAATATTGCCCACAAGAAACTCCCAGCTGGGGTACCTGGGTGGCTCAGTCCATTAAGCATCCAACGCTTGGTTCTGGCTCAGGTCATGAGCTCATGGTTTGTGAATTCGAGCCCTGCATCAGGCTCTCTGCTGACAGCGCAGAGATTCTCTGTCACCCTCTCTCCGCTCCTTCCGCACTCATGCTCTTTCTCTCAATATAATAAATAAACATTAAAAAGAAAAGAAAAGAAACTCTCAGCTCTCATTGTGGTGGAGCCCCTGGAATATCTCGTTCCTGTTAGAAAAGATGGGTGTATCATATGGCATCAGTAAGGAGACAGGAGCAAAGGTGCTGATGAACAAATTGTCCTGAATTCTTTCTGCTTCCGGCCGCCATCTTCCACTTCACGCCTGTGTCCATGTCCAGGGAGAGCTGAGGCTCAGGTGGAATGGGGAGGTGCAGTGCGGGATGGGTGGACAAGTCGAGTTTTATCCACTCACACGGCAAAACAGCGAATGCCACACCTGCTGCTTCCGCCTTCTTGTCCACTTTTTACACACTCCTGGGTGTGAAACAGTTTGGCCCACAGCTGACAAGAAGCACACTTCCTGACTTAAGGAGAGCTTCCGAGGGATAGCTGTTTCCTTTTCTTTTCTAGAGAAAATGACAAATACATATAAATGAGCATCTTAGGGCGCAAGACACACACTAAATTTCATCAGTATTCATGACATGTGCTTCATTCTCTCCACAACTGACATCTGTTAAAAACGAGATTTGGGAGTGCTATCCTGGTTCCAGTAATTCTATAACATGGATTCTGCGCTGATGCTTTATTGATTTCTCCCACTTTTGTCACCCTGAATTTACAACTACTGTAGATAACTTTCAGCCCTGTGGAATCTCCTTCTACAGAGACGGTAACACTGTCTATTCAATGAAATGCATTATGTAAGAGGCCAAATCACTTAGTTGTTGAGAACAGCCTCAATTTCATTTGTATGTCAAGATAGCTCTATTTTAAATCTCGTTAGGTAAATTTCTAAAACGGTGATTAAACCGTAGCCAGCCAAGGGAAAACTAGAAATAAATTAGAAGTGTCACTGATTTGAGAACTCTAGTTCTTTCCTGCGTGCCTACAGAAATTAAGGAGCGTCTCTTTTCTGGGTTACAGGCTTTGGTGAGAAATCCGGAAGAAAGAATGTGTGAAAGAAAAAGATGACAACTATGCATGGCAAACAAAATCCGAAGATTATTACAGTGAAAGCAAGAGGAAGTCAGAAGAATACCTACTACTAAAGGTAAGTGGACACCTGTAAATGCTGAACTCTGATGCTGAACAGGAAAGTGGGTTTCTACACGTATGTGTGTGAGTGTACAGAGACTTACCAAGTGGGGATAGGATAGGATAGGATAGGATAGGATAGGATAGGATAGGATAGGATAGGATACATAATATGATCTACCATCAAAATATCTGTGTTCTAGAAATGAGGAAGAAAATTAGTAAATACAGTTAATTCCTTACTCTCAAATAAAAGCTAGCTGCCCAAAAGTTGAAAAATAGACTTACCTTTTACAAAGGGGTTCTCTTTTCAGAAAGCAAAACAAACAAAAGCCAAAATAACCGATGTACTAACTAACTGTGCTGTGCCGTTGGCACATTTCCTACAATATATTTCCAATATTTTATACACACAGTTGTAAAGTTATTATCTTTTTGTTCTCAGTTGAACACTGACCGGCTTAAGTCCAGAGGACAATTGAGCAAGCTAATAGTTGATTATTTTTATACATGCAGTGATTTTTGTCCTTAGCTTTCTTGTAGTACAGGTGTGCTCTGTACCTTTAGTGTTAGTCCTTTGCGTCTTTCCCCTATTTTCCATGGCTTTTTACAATAAAATAAGAGGGAAATTGAAATATTTCAGTGGCAGCCCAAACTGGAAACCAAACTGCCAGGCTCATGGGCAGTGCTAGCGTATGATGTCTCAGGATGTTTCTACATTAGGTGATCTCAGAAATCCATATTTGACACAGTCCATATTTGATTTGAGGGAGATTGATGTATAATGTGAAAAGTATGAGTTGTATCAAAGCAGAATGTACAACAGTTAAGGACAGCATTTACACAGTCTCTCGAAATGCTTCCTTGAGTGAAATAAACAGGTGGATTGCAATTTCCACGCACCAACCCGGCTGGAGAGGACTATCCTTGAGCAGTCAGAGACATGGACTCAAGATTCTTGGTCTTCCACTGACCACTTCTATGACTGTGGTCAAAATGGCTCATCTTCCTTCGCCTCAGTTTTCTTGGGTAGATGAGGATACGTGGATGAAATGAGTTAATATTATACAAAGCACCTGGGAGAATGGTGAGCACATAGAAAGTGCTCAATAATTAGTGGCTGATTTTATCCTTGAGTAAAGTGTCCTTCAGAGATGGAAATCTCTGTTGTTTTCTGTGGAGCAGAGAGGTAGAGGAGCCTAAAGGGTGCAGAGGAAGTGAAGGCGGATATGTCTCACCCTGGGCGCGTATGCACCGTCCACGCTGCTATCTTGGGAACCCACGGGCACTAGGAAGGATAAAAGAAAGCTACAGGGGGCTCAGTGTGTCTCTCAAACTCGTAGTCACTTAGGTGCTTCGGGAACAATTGGAGAATATAAACTTAAGTGGTGTAGGATCTTAAATTACAAAGCAGGTCATCTCAGACTCTTGGCTGCAATCTGTAAGGCACGGTGTGATCCGGCCCTAGCCGGATTTATCTCCAGCTTCTCCCACTTGCATTCTGGGCTCACTCATACCTTGTTCCTGACCCTTTCAATCACAACAGATCCTTTGCACACACTACCCGTGAGCCTTTGCACACACTACCCAGTGCAGCCTGTATACTCTCCCTCCCTGCACCTGACTCCTTTGCACTTTCCTTTCTGTCTCAGACCTGTCTACTAAGGAGAGCCACCGCCCCCCCATGACACTGTCTTCCAAAAATATCACTGTTACATTTGTTGTCATTCTCATCAACATTAACTTTGAGGGTCTTTTTGTCCATATCCTTGAAACAAGGGACATTCAGAAATTTTCTCATCCTTGCCAGTCTGACAGGCGATGAGCTTGGCTATTTAAAGTAGGTATAAGTGGGGTGCCTGGGTGGCTCAATTGTGAGTTTGAGCCCTGCATCGGGCTCTGTGCTGACAGCTCAGAGCCTGGAACCTGCTTTGGATTCTGTGTAACCCCCTCTCTCTGCCCCTCCCCCACTCGTGCTCTGTCTCACTCTGTCTCTCAAAAATAAATAAATGTTAAAAAAATTTTTTTAATTTTTAAAAGAAAATAAAGTAGGTATAAGAAAGGACATACAGATAGGCAATGAGGGCAGAAGTTAATCATTCATTGTCATCAGAGCCTGTTTCCTTTAGGGCACTCATTCTTAATGGGAATTATTTTCTTTATTTGCTTCCTCAGTTATTTTTCCTACCTTTCTTACTGGTCTGTAGGTCCTGTGAGGCTGGGTTGATGTTTTCACAATAATATTCTGGGATCCTGGTCCAGCAACTGCTGTATCTGATGTACTTGAAAAACATTCTGGGAGTGAAAAAATGAATGAGAAGGACAGGGTCCCTGATCTCAGGAGCACAGGTGTTGTAATTGAGACAGATGATCTCTTTAGAGGACTAGAGATTCAGAATTAGAGCAAGGAGATAATCAATGGGTCTCACAAAAAAATTTGACTCATGGAGGCAGGAGAAAGATTCTAAACATTAACTGCACAGCACAAATAAGGACCAACTTAAATGGGTATAGGCCGTAGTGCCGGGCAGGGTGTTTCCCTTCAGTTGCTGGATTGTGTGGAGATGGGCGGGGTTCGAGGGTAGGGCTCAGGGTAGTGATCGGTTGCCCAACACTACGGAGAAAATTTTGTATTTTAATATTAAGTGCAGCTACACGTATGCATTGCTACTGAATATCAGCCCTGATTATAGTATACCTTATTTATTTATTTATTTATTTATTTATTTATTTATTTATTTATTTGTTTGTTTTATTTATTTATTTTTTTTTCAACGTTTATTTATTTTTGGGACAGAGAGAGACAGAGCATGAACGGGGGAGGGGCAGAGAGAGAGGGAGACACAGAATCGGAAACAGGCTCCAGGCTCTGAGCCATCAGCCCAGAGCCTGACGCGGGGCTCGAACTCCCGGACCGCGAGATCGTGACCTGGCTGAAGTCGGACGCTTAACCAACTGCGCCACCCAGGCGCCCCTAGTATACCTTATTTAAATAACCAAGTGCACCTGTCAAACTGGCAAGAATGAAAGAAGTTCTAAATACCCCTTGTGGGAAAGACATGGACAGAAAGGCTCTCATGATCACTGTCGATGAGACTGTCAACAGTGGCCATATTTTTGGAAGCTAACTTGGCAGTGTTTGTCAAAATGTTAAATGCACATTCGCATTGACCAGATAATAGAACTTTTAAGAGTTTGTCTTCCAGACAAACTGGTCTGAATACAAAACACTGTATGCACAAGTACGTTTGCTCTAGCGCTGTTTTAATAGCAAAAATATGGCAGCAGTTTATGTGTCTACTAATAGAAGAGTAGTAAATAAGTGGTGGTATTTCCATCCAATAGGACAAGGTAGCCCCTGAAATGTATTAACTGAAAGGGGAAAAGCTCCTGAAATTGTGTATATTATGATCATGTCTGTCAAAAGCGAATGAACACAACTTAAGTGTCATCAACAGATGAATGGATAAACAAAATTTGGTCTTTGATGGAATATTCTTCCGCCATAAAAAGGAATGAAGTTCTGATACATGCTACAATATGCATAAATCTTGAAAACAGGGGTGCCTGAGTGGCTCAGTCGGTTAAGTGTCCAACTCTTGATTTTGGTTCAGGTCATGATCTCACGGTTCATGAGTTCGAGCCCCATGTTGGGCTCTGTGCTGATAGCACAGAGCCTGCTTGGGATTCTCTCCCTCTCCCTCTCTCTGCCTCTCCCCCACTCACATTCTATCTTTCTCTCAAAATAAATAAACATTAAAAAGGGGGGAAAAAGCAAAAAAACCATGAAAACATTACAATAAGTGACACAAAAGGACAAACACTGTACGATTCAACTTATGTGAATTATCTGGACTAGGCAAATTCATAGAGCAAGTAGAGATTACCAGGAATTGGGACAAGGGAGGAATGGGGCATTAATGATTAATGGGATTAATGGCTACTGTTTGGGGTGACGAAAAAGTCTTGGAACTAGATAGTGGTGATGGTTGCACAACATTGTGAATGAAATTAACGCCAACGAATTGTACATTGAAAAATGAAAATGGCAGATTTATGTCATATCTATTTTATCAGAATTTTTTAAAACTTGAGAGAAAAAGTAAATGAGCAGACAAAAAATAAAAGGAGGCCCACACACACGTGTGCCCACAGGCATATAGTCTGGAAAGTTACCTTCAGATTATTGACAGTGATTGTCTAACAGATGGAATGAGGGGCAGAGCAGGAGAGAAGAAAATTTTATCCCCTATCCTTGTATATTTTTTGCATTTTTCACAGTAAGCATAGATTTTAACATTTTTTCAATTGAAGGGTTTTTTTTAAAAAAGTCATCCTGACCTGTGGTAAAACCCTAGAATTGGTACCATTTTCCAGTTTACAACCAAAACAATCCTGAAAGGTCTGTTTCCAATTGAATGTGCTCACATATAACATCCCTGTGTGTGCAATGTTTAACCTGGAGTGAGAATTTAATTACAGCTTAAAACAAGAAATAGTTTTCCTTTTCTAAATTAAACTACATCTTGTGGAAAACAGGCTCTCGATATAGAAAGAACTTGATCTTATCCCTCCCTCAAAGAAGACCAACTCCTCTATCTAGTAATTTCCTGCAAAGGAAACTGCTTCTATTCGTAGTTTTACATCCCCTTTGTTGGTAAAGCATCTAAGGCATGTTGGCTATACAATAATGAGACTTAATATCAGAACCCCCAGAAGTTTTTATGCATAATAAGAGATTTTTTTAACCATAATAAAATTCCGTGAAAATAGCATTTGAATGGGTCATCCATTTTGCAAAATGTGTAAACCCTATAACGTAGTCACAGGTTCATAAAAGTAAAGAGAATATATGGAAGGGCATGCACTTCATGTTGGAAACCCCAAGGAGATGATCTCATGAATGGTGTCAGATGAGTGGAGATTACTTACTTCTTTATATGCCTGTGCCATGTTTAATTGTTACAATTAAGGGCTTTCTAATAGCTTTATTAAGGCAGAACTGACCAGCAATTGAACTGCACATATTTAAAGGGTAAAATTTGAGGAGTGCCTGATGGCTCAGTCAGTAGAGCATGGGGGTCATGAGTTCGAGCTCCAGGTTGAGTGCGGAGTTTACTTTAGAAAAAAATAAACTAAAACAGAGTGTCAAATTTGAGGAAAACACGTTGTAACTCTATGAAGAGGGAGATGCTAACTAAACTTACCCTGGTAATAATTTCACAACGTGTGTATGTCCAGTCATTATGCCGTCCACCTTAAATTTACACAGAGCTGTATGTCAGTTATGTCTCAAGGAAACAAAAAAAGGCAAAGAGAAGGATGAGGGGGAAGATGAAACTGGCAAAATATTTTCAAATATAATTAAGAAAGAGGATCCTCTGAGAATTCTTAAGTGTCTTGTTTTTTGTTGCATGTTTGGCACTGCTTAGGCAGTAAAATAAACCAGCAGCTCAGAGCTGAGAAGCCAAAAAATAAAAAATAAAAAAATAAAGTGGGCAGCCTGATACGTTTTGGCATATGTTTATACTCATGAAGCCATCACCATAATCAAGTTAATGAAAACATCCATCATTCTTCAGTCTTCTCATGCGCCTTTGTAATCTGCCCTTCCTGCCCTATCCCACTCCTCTCTTACCCCAGGCAACCACTGATCTTGTTTCTATCACTGTGTATTAGTTTGCGTTTCCTACAATTTTATATGAATGAAATCCTACACTACAAATTGTTTTGTCTGGCATCTTTCACTCAGCATAATTATTTTGAGATTCATCCATGCTGTACTGTGTATGATGTTCCATTCCTTTATATTGTTGAGTTGGATTCCATTACCTGAATAACCTCCATTTGTTGAGTTATTCACCACTGATGGGCGTTTGAGTTATTAACAGTTTTTCACTATTACAAATAATGCTACCATGCATATTCATGTATAAGTCTTTATGTGAATATAGGCTTTCAGCTCTCTTGGGTAAATATCTAGGAGTAGAATGGCTCCATCCTATGGTAGGTATATGTCAGGTTTTTGAGAAATTGTCACACTGTTTTCTTAAGTGGTTGTACCAGTTTACATTCCCACCTGCCCTGAAAGAGAGTTCCAGTTCCTTCACCTTCTTATCAGTAGATGGTATGACCAGTCTTTTTCCATTTCATCCATTCTGATAGGTATGTAGTAATAACTCGTTGTGGTTTTAACTTGCTTTTCCCTAAAGACGACTGATGCTGAATATCTTTTCACATTCTAACTGGCCATCTGTATATTTTCTCAGTGAACTGATTCAATCTTTTGTGCATTTTTTAAAAGTCGGTGTTTTGTTTTGTTTTTTAAGTTTTATTTATTTAAGTGATCTCTGCACTCAACATGGGGCTTGAACTCACAATCCCAAGATCAAGAGTCAGATGCTCTACTGACTGAGCAAGCCAGGCACCCCAGGTGTTTTGTTTTCTTATTGAATTTGAGAGTTCTTTATATATTCTGGATGCAAGTCCTTTCTCAGATGTCTGCTTTGCAAATATTTTCTCCTAGTGTCTACCTTGTTTTCTCTTTTTCTCAATGGTGTCTTTTGGAGAGGAGAGGTTTTTTTGATGTGTTTAATTTGGGGTTTTTTTGTTTGTTTTTAAAAAAAATTTTTTTTAATGTTTATTTCTTTTTCAGAGAGAGAGAGAGACAGAGCGTGAGTAGGGGAGGGGCAGGGAGAGAGGGAGACAGAATCTGAAGCAGGCTCTAGGCTCTGTGCTGTCAGCACAGAGCCCAATGCGGGGTTCGAACTGACAGAAAGAGATCGGGACCTGAGCCAAAGTTGGACAGTCAACCGACTGTGCCATCCAGGTGCCCCTTGATGTGTTTAATTTGTTTTAATTTGAATTATTACGGTGAGGGACATCTAAGGATATTTGTCAGCCCTCACAATTTTTACATTTAGATACCCACCCGACACGATATCAAGCATATTAAAACTCACATGTATCCCACATTAAAGATAATCTTTTACTCTCTTCCCTTTTTAAAGGCTTTTTAATTCATTTTGAAATTATTTATTACAAGAAACTCATTTAGTTTCTTATTGGCTATAATTCTTCAGGATTCATCATGTATCCTTGATGATTCATGCCGAGTAAAAAATGTAACTTGAAATTACTTTAAAACATAATGTAATTTAATATAAGCTACACTTTGTCAACTAACAAAGTTTGACAATACATTAATTTTTGTAGATATTAATTTAAGTATTTATTACTTTAATTTGGGTAGTTTTCTTTTTCATATTTAGAAGCCAGTAAGTTTGTTTGCTTATTTTTTAGCTCTGGAATATATGTAGCTTCTAGAATTTGAAAAAAACCAGTCTGGTTAAAGTACATTTAAAGAAAAATATAATAATTAGTAAATTCAAAAGAAATAACTTAAGGATGTTCTCAAGCATGTAATAGGCAATCATTAGGTGTGAGTAACCGGGTTTGAAAGAGATACCTGGAGACTGACTGGCATTCAGAACACTAAATGTTAAGGGGCGCCTGGGTGGCTCAGCTGGCTAAAAGTGTCGACTTCGGCTCAGGTCATGATCTCGCGGTTCGGGAGTTCGAGCCCCGCGTCGGGCTCTGTGCTGACAGCTCAGAGCCTGGAGCCTGTTTAATATTCTGTGTCTCCCTCTCTCTCTGACCCTCCCCCGTTCATGCTCTGTCTCTCTCTGTCTCAAAAATAAATAAATCTTAAAAAAGAAATTTAGAACACTAAATGTTGAGGAATTTGATGTGTTTCTGCTGGTACTCAAATTTCCTGCTGAAGTTTAGTTAAAACAAAGAAACAAACAGACTCTCTTTTGGCTCCGAAGTCTCACAAAATGATGGTTCTTATTTTTTAAATTTTCCTATTTTTAAAAATGTTTTTATTTCAAAATTATTGCATGATTTATGTAAAGATAGTCAAACAGGAAACGTATTTTATGATGTTGAATATTAAAGGCTCTCACTTCCATTCTTCAAAGTTAACTGTTAAACATTTTCTTTAATTAAAATAAATAGAAAACAGATGCAAGGTCTTTTATTCCCTTCAAAGCAAGAAATAACTTTAAAATCATCAAAGATACATACAAATATAGGAATATCTAAATGTCAAATGAATGATAGATATTAAAATATGTGTCCTTCGTATGGAAGTCTGCTTGAAAACCATTTAAAAATGTTAAACGATCATTAGGAAAATGCAAATCAAATCCCGCAATAAGATACCACTTCATCCACTAGAATGGCTATTATATATGTATTTTTAGAAAGTGCTGGTAAGGCTGTGCATAAATTGGAATCCTGTGCATTGGTGGGAATGTGAAATGGTGCAGTCACTGTGGGAAACAGTATGGCCATTCTTCAAAAAAAATTGAACTAGAATTAGAGTGCCTGGGTAGCTCAGTTGGTTAAGCGTCCGACTTTTGATTGGGGCTCAGGTCATGATCTCATGGTTTGTGAATTCGAGCCCTGCACTTGACATGCTGTCACTCCTCCTCGCTCTGCCCCTCCCCTGCTCACGCTTCCCCTCGCTCTTTCTCTCTCTCAAAATAAATAAATAAACGTTAAAGAAATTTTTTGAAATAAAAAATGTTAAGCTAGAATTACCATATGATCCAGCAGTCCACCTCTGAGTGCATACCTAAAAGCATTGTAAGCGGAGACTTCTTTTTTTTTAAAAAAATTTTTAACGTTTATTTATTTTTGAGACAAAGAGAAAGAGAGCATGAACGGGGGAGGGTCAGAGGGAGGGAGACACAGAATCTGAAACAGGCTCCAGGCTCTGAGCTGTCAGCACAGAGCTCTGAGCTGTCAGCACAGAGCCCGACGCGGGGCTCGAACTCACGGACCATGAGATCATGACCTGAGCCGAAGTCGGCCGCTTAACCGACTGAGCCACCCAGGCGCCCCGTAAGTGGAGACTTCTTGAACAGATACTTGTACACCAATATTCATAGCATTACTCACAACCGCCAATGGTAGAAACAAACCAAGCATCCATTGACAGGTGAATTGATAAACAGAATGTGGTCTATACATACAATGGAATACTATTCAGCCTTAAAAAGGAAGAACATTCTGGCACATGGTACAATATGGAAGAACCTTAAGGACTTTATGCCGAGTGAAACAAGCCGGACACAGTAGGACAAATATTGTATGATTCCGTTTATATGAGGTTCCCAGACTAGTCAAATTCATAGAGACAGAGGTGGAATAGTGGTTGCCACGGGCTGGGGGGGAGGGGAAAATGAGGAGTCACTGCCTCATGGCTACAGAGTGGCATTTGGGGATGACGAAAATGTTCTGGGGAAGGATGGTGATGATGATTGTCCAACAATATAAATGTACTTACTGCCACAAAACCCTACACTTAAAAATGGCTAGAATGGTAACTTTCATCTCACATGTGTTTTACCACAACTTTGAAATAACATTAAGAGGAAAAATTTCCGAATGTTTCCAAATAAAAAAAAAAAAATAGCTAAATTACCACCCTAATGCACTTTAGTGATAGCCAAAATTTCCTAATGGTCTCATGGCCCAAAATGAAAGAGCAATATTTTCAAAGGGAAAAAAAGTATTTTCCTTTCAAGTGATCCTTTAAATGATACTTCTGACTTAGTAGTGCCGCTTCAGAAAGAAATTACCAGCCACCTCACAGGCATTCTTTAAAGACTTTACACATATTAACTCATTTAATCTTCAACAGAGCCAGGAAAGGCTGTTATTTCCATTTCAGAGATGAGAAAGGACGTGGAGAACAGAGAGGTTATGTAACATGCCCAAGGTTACACAGTTGGTGAGAGGTAAAGCTGGCTGTCAAACCCTGGAAAGTTGGTTCTAGAGCTCACAGTGCTCTGAGCCACTACGTTTTCCCATCTAGTAGTATCAGGGGAGCTGTCTATATACTGGGGGAGCATGCCTAGAATTTCTACCGGGTGGTTATACCTGGAAAGCTTAAGAGTATTGATACTCTTTTAGCTTTTCTTCAGTAAAAGCTTGTGCCTTGAAATATGTAAATAATTTATCTCCAGCTGGAAATTATTCTTCAACATTTACCTGGTTTTTTAGTAATGCCAATCTTGAAGGAGGTGCAAGAAAATGCTATACACAAAAATGTAAGTTTTCTAAGCTTTATCAGGGAAAAAGCTCTGGAAAGAATATCTCCATATTGAAAGAAGATTCTTATATTCTTTCTTTCATCCTAAGATTAATGCCTCCCACAGCCTTACATTAATTTAAAAAATAATCATGTTTATATTCAAACAAATTTAGGAAATGGTGAATTACAAAGAGTTAGAATTTCTGTACTGTGGGACTTCTTAGGGATTAACATATTAAGAAACATTGTGTTGAGACTCCTGGATGGCTCAGTGGGTTAAGCATCTGACTCAGCTCAGGTCATAATCTCACAGCTCATGAGTTCGAGCCCCGCATCGGGCTGTTTGCTTACATCTCAGAGACTGGAGTCAGCTCCGGATTCTGTCTCCCTCTCTCTCTGCCCCTCCCCCACTCACCCTCTTGTCTTTTTCTCTCAAAAATAAATAAACATTAACAAATTTTTTTTAATATTGTGAATTGCCAAGAAAGGGAAATCATATGTATTATGTTAAATAATATATTAGTATATGTTATATAATATACAGTTGTTTCCCAGGGTTCTTTTACCACTACTGCTCCCATGGAAGAGCATGAGCAGTTGAGTGCTTCCTGGAACACTTTTGGGAATCTGGGACATAACTAGGGATTTTCCAAATCTACCACCAGGGGGCACTCCCCTCCCACTTATATTCCGACAAACATTGGCCAAAACTTCATTTTCCCTCAGCACCCATAAGACAGGCAGACATTTTGAAGCAGACTTTGCTAAAACCTTTCAAATGATGAAGAAAAGAAATAAGAAAAATGAGAAGTTCTATAGTCACACCTCCCAAATCCATGAGGCTGAGCTGAAGAAATAGCAAGTCTGCTAAACTCTCCTGGGACAGTATGGACTACAAGTTGTCAGCCATATTGCTTGCCTTTTTCCACTCCTGCTTCTTAGCCAAGTGACCTGTCTGTCATCTTGACCCCCAAGAGCATCTATGGGCTTACCTTCTCACATCTGAGGATAAATCCCATAGACCTTAATGTTTTCACAGGTTAAATTATTCTCTAATTTTAATTTCCCAGGTCTGCACTGTGATCTTTCCTCTCAGTCCTGGCTGGCAGTTCTGAGGTACCTCTGTGGTGGTGAACCAATATGGCAGTTCCATGAATGTTCTAGTCATGATTAAATGTGCAGTAAATGTGTCACCCTCATGTCGCTTGCCAGGGCACACTTTATTAATCAGCAAAGCACGCTTTCTTTGTAAAACTCAGAACCAGTCCCACAGTCCTTCCTGACACTGGGCCCCAGGCAGGCATTACCAATGGGTTGCTGTTAATGAGAATGGAAAAATCCTTTCATCCAAGCTTAGGATATAAATTCCACCTACCTCTGGAACCTTCTGTGTTGACTCTCTCAGATGAATGTAATCTCTGGTAGCCTCTACTGAAAACACAGACACAGACACACACACACGTTTTAAAAAGCCTATTTTGGGGGCACCTGGGTGGCTCAGTCAGTTGAGCGTCCGACTCTTGGTTTTGGCTCAGGTCATTATCTTACAGTTCGTGGGTTCAAGCCCCGCGTTGGGCTCTGTGCTGACAGTATGGAGCCTGCTTAAGATTCTCTCTCTGCCCCACCCCCACTTGTGCACATGCTCTCTCAAAATAAATAAACTTGAAAAAAAATTTTTTAAGTCTACTTTAGCTCCACAATAATGAAAGTCTCTATTATAAGCCCATCTGAGCCTTATCCGTACCTTATCCATAGAGCACTGGAAAGATACTGTACCTTATTGGAACAGGAGGCTTGTTACATCCCAGCATGAGCCAGAGGCTTAAATTTGGCCCATTCTGTTGTTTAACTCTGACTGATATGGATATCATGTGCTTATGCCCCATTTTGATTAGCATGTCCTTGGAGTTGACTTTGTACAAGCTGCTCAGGAAATAGCCTCTGCTCTCTGTCGAACTTTAGCAAGTATCAGGCATTAAAGGGCCTAACCTGTTATGGTAGGCTTTGAAATGAATTGTCATCTTTCAGGTGTTTTTTTTTTTTTTTTTTTTTCTTTTAGCATTCACGAATAAGACGGGCAATACTTTGTAGTCACTAAGCTTGAACTCTGGAATTAGATGGGGTTCCACTCTTTGCTGCCTACTTAATTATTTTAGAGCCTTTGGCGAATTTCTCCTTCACCGCTCCAAACCTCCTGAAAAATAGAGGCAATAGTAATACCTATCGTGTTGTAGTTCATTTATAAAATTAACGTTATTGTGTATCTATTTTGTACCATGATTGGGTGGATTTAATGGAATGGGACATGTAACTAATTCACTTATTAAATGATACTATTGTTATTATTCCTCTTCTAAAGCACTGGTGTTTCAGCTGAAGCCCTCATGAAAGGTGGGGGCAAAAGATGGCCCTGGTTCTTGAATTCCAAGTTGATTAGAAATGAAATGTAGGTGGTAGACCAGCAGTCATTTAATTTTAAAATTGTGCACGGGAGGTGAACTTTCCGCAGTGGCCAGCGGGGTGCGCTGTGTGAACAGAGTACGTGACTGCCACAGCCGGGACAAGGTCGCACTTGCCCTCAGGGGAATGGGGCTCAAAATGGTGAGCAAGTACAACCTAACCGCCAATTCTCTAGCTTCTGTTTCCTGCTGAATTGAACTCTGTCCACATTCTAAGGGCAGCAGAATTGATTCACGTGTACTAGATGTCCTCTCTGACCAATACTGCTTTTGCAAAGAAAGCGATGTGCTTGGGGAAGCGTGAGGAGAAAGTGACACTGACACATTGGCTAATTGTTAAGAAAGCATTATGGAAATACTGTAAATGAAAAATTGACTACTGAGGAGAGAGGATAACACTGTGGAAAATAATAAGACAAGGAAATCTTGGAAAGCACTAGTTCATCAGCCACTTTCCTACTGTTCAAAGTCACAGTCTGGCCACAGTGGCCAAGTTCTAAGGACCAAAAGGTGAAGTTTTTATTGACAGCCTCTATGATTTTTTATATTGTTTTTATTGGATTTGCGATTTAGAATCTCACATTCTTTTAGTCTTGCCTCTTGAAATCAGCTTCAGAAAGCAACCCAGTCACCTGAGCAAATTTCAAATTTATCTTTTTTTTTTTTCCAAAAGAGCTGTTTTTATTCCAAATATGAATTTCCACATTGGGACTTAAGGTAGTCAGCGTATGTCTTACATCAATTACATTGTCTTATAAAAATAATTCAGCTTCTGACATTTGGATAAAAGAAATATTGTATCTCGTTATATAATATTTATTCTTGATTATCAGTGAAATCAAGGTTTTTTTTCTTGTATTTACTGGCCATTTATATCCCTTAGGAAGTTGCATATTCCCATCCTTCTTTTTCCAATGATTTGTTCTTTACATTAATAGATTAATGGGGCACCTGGGTGGCTCAGTTGGTTAAGCATCCAACTCTTGATTTCAGCTCAGGTCATGATCTCACAGTTTGTGGGACCAAGCCCTGCATCAGGCTCTGTGCTGACAATACGGAGCCTGCTTGGGCTTCTCTCTCTCCCCCTCTCTCTCTGCCCCTCTTGTTTGTGCTCTCTTGCTCTTACTCTCAAAATAAATAAATAAAGTGAAAAAAATTGATCAAGAAGGAAATCATTGATTTGGGGGTGACGGACCATAGTACAAGCAGCGGGCCTTAATAATACAGTCCTGATCACAAAACAATTCCAAAATATTGGAGAAGGTGAATTCTCAGCTTCTGCCTAAATTTGAGAGTTAAGTGTTGTGTCTTGACTTCTCTCTCCCACTTGGCGTCAATCTGGAGCTCACAGATGGCTGGTTCCTCTTCTTCAGAAGAAGGTGTGTACATTCTCTGTGAGCCCTGTGGCAGGTGCAAAGTGCTTGGAGAGAGGGACTCTTCCACATTCCATGCAGAGCCCCGTAGAAGAGGTGGGTCGTGCTGCTTGGCCATCCTCCTTGAGAGAAGGCACCAGGGGCATTTGTCTGTGAAGGAGCACAGCTCGGCCTACGAAAGGGAGGTGCATAATTCCTTCATCAGCCTGGGCAGTGATTGGATTATAATCATTTCTGTATCTTGCACTCGGGGCAAGTGTTGGTTGGGATGATGGTAGAATAAATTACCAGGGACTCCATCTGCCGAAATATCATTCAGGTAGTTGAGTGCTTTCACAGACAACAGTTTTGAGATTAAATTTAATGATATTTAGTTATGAAAACATTTGCGATATTAAAATTTGTGATATAATAACAAAGTGCTTATTAATGCATTCAAAAGCAAGATCTGATGTACCATAATTTCAAACTAGTCAGAAGTGTATACAATATTTTGGGATGTAAGTAACCACATAATGCTATCAAAGACTTTCTCTGATTTCTACTGAGACTGAGTGACGGGTTCTGCTAATATTTACCTAGTTTGTTACTCATATTCATAACTGAAGAAATTCTCCTTTTTAAGTAGACGTTAGTGAAAAAAAATTAAAGATGTAATTTTTACACTTATCCAAGTTCCATTCTTGAATCCTGTAGAAGGATGCCCTGGGGATCCAGGACCCCTGACTGAAATCCCTTGGTCTCCAGGCCGGTGGGCGTTGGTGCTGGTCGGGACTGGTGCTGACTACAAAGGGGTATGGAGGATGATAGAACTGTTCAGTCTTGGATATGATGGTAGTTAAAGTACTATTTATTTTTATCAAAAACGAGGAATGCCACATATGAAAGTTAGAACTCAAAGAGAGAGAGAGGGAGGGAGAAAAGAAAGGAGGGAGGAAGATGGAGAAATGGAAAAGGAGAAAGAGTGGTTATGACTTGAATATTGCTGCTAATAGAAGCAGCCACTGTAAACTGTCCACAATTATCCACTGCTTTCTTAAGAGGCAGTGTGGTGATAACGGTCAAGGAAAAGGACTCTGGAACGAACCTCCCAGAGTTCAAATCCTGGCTCTGCCGGTTAATGGCTGTGACCCAGGGCAAGTTACATGACATCGCTCTGTCTCAGTTTTATCATCTTTAAAATGAAGATGGTAATAAGTCTGCCTACCTCATATGATTATTTGGGGATTAAATGGGTTAATATATTTAAAGTTGCTTATTAGAATAGTGCCTGGCGTATATTAAGCACTATAATGTCATCTAATATTTAGAAATGCTTGAGGAAGAGGCCAAGGTCATAAAGAAGAGCTCAGTCAATGCCAGGGTTTACATCAGCAATCATAGAAAGACTGTTCAGTCAGGAGAAGTTAGTCATTAACAAAAAATGTCCATGTTTATGTGTTCAGAAGACACATCGGCTTACTTGTTAATATTCTTCTAAATGCATTTGCAACTTCTGTTTTGTTTTTTTTTTTTTTGTTTTTTTTTTTTTTTTTTTTTTTTTTGCTTTTGGCTCTGCCTGCACCTCACCTCTCAGATGTATCAACTCCCAACATCCTCTTCCTTTTCCAAATAACTTCCCCTGCTGGCCCACCTCACATGCTGTGTTCCCAGAGGACAAAGCCAGTGCATTTTTTGCAACATTTGCAAATGAAAATCATACCCATAATAAAGGCTCCAGGTCTCCTATAAAACCCTGGTTGACTTAACGATGAATACTTAGGTTTAGGTTGTTAATTATGATTGATATTTAGTATCATTCAGATAGTCTCTAAAACTGTGTTGGATATTTACAACATGGCAAAACGTTCACCTGCCAAGTCTCTTAACAGAACCCTGCTGGGATTTTAGTCTTGGGGTGTTTTACCACTAGGAGCATAGTTTGTGAGCTTTCAAATCATCTACAAGTGAAGAATTTATTGAAAATAGGTTTCTATGACATATACCCAGGCAACAGCCCATTTATCTGGAGAACCAGAAACTAGGGAATCATGGACACCTAAAATCATGAAATAACCCAAAAACTTCATTTGAAGTAGTTAAAACTGGGACACCTGAGTGGCTCGGCCGGTTAACATCCGACTTCAGCTCATGTCATGATGTCACAGTTGGTGGGTTCGAGCCCCACGTCAGGCTCTGCGCTGACAGCTGAGTGCCTGGAACCTGCTTCGGATTCTGTGTCTCCCTCTCTCTGTGTCCTGTGCCCCTGCCCCCACCCTCCACCCCTGTTCATTCTCTCTCTCTCTCTCTCAAAAATAAACAAACAAGCAAACAAACAAACATTTAAAAAAATAATAGTTTCAACCTTCTTCAGTAAGCCTTAAAGGCTTAAAGCCTTAAAGGCAATTTATAATGAGAAAGGATGGGAGATCACCACAGCAACTTCTTTTTAACGTCAGTAAAAATATAGACAGCCAGTTCTTATTTTTTGTGGTAGTTAGGTTGTAGAAAGTTGCCTTGAGTACCAAATTAGCAAATGCTGAACCAGCTCCTAGGGGAAATATAGGGTTAGACTCTGATGAATCTCTGGTCACAACATCCTCATCAGCCAATCAATACATAACCTTGTTTTATGTGTGTTTCTGTTTGAAGACACTTTATTTACTGTATATTGTGGTTCCATTAACATTGAACTCATAGCCAACAGAACTGGAGCTTATGCCTAAATGAAACTTATCCAATACACCCATTTTCTGAATAAGGCACATCGCAGTTTTCTTATGCTTAGGAACTCTCACCAGCATTTCAGGGCTATGCTTTGGGACCATTTAAAACAGCAAAGTCATGGGGCACCTGGGTGGCTCAGTCGGCTAAGCGTCCGACTTCAGCTCAGGTCATGATCTCACAGTTCGTGGGTTCGAGCCCTGCGTCAGGCTCTGTGCTGACAGCTCAGAGCCTGGAGCCTGTTTCCGATTCTGTGTCTCCCTCTCTCTCTGACCCTCCCCCGTTCATGCTCTATCTCTCTCTGTCTCAAAAATAAATAAACATTAAAAAAATTTTTTTGAAACAGCAAAGTCACCAACAAAAAGCCCAAAAGTGCAAAAAACACAGTGCTAAAAAAGACCATGTAAAGGACACTGGTTTACGGTCTGTGCACTGAAACAAGAAGGCAGGGTGTCATCTTGTTTGACCTTAGCTAAGGCCTCGCTCCGAGGGTGACTCACGTTTTTTGCCCCTCCGTACGTGTCTGAGAATGACTGCAAATGCAGCACAAGTTTGATCTTGGGGTGGCGAGTAAATTTTAGCAAGTAGACGAATTTGCAAATATGGAATGCATGAAGAACGAAGATCGATTCTATTCATAAGAAAAAGAACAAAAAAGAACCTATGTGGTCTGTTCCTCCATTCCCAAACACCATTAGCTAAGTATAGAACGTACATTGGATAAATTTATGCCCAGTGAATCATATGCCTGTGCCAGAGTGCAACCCTTCCTGGCTCAAAGCCCACCCATCTCTCCATCACAGAGCCTCCAGAACTTCGTTAGGGGTGAGCAGACTCCAGCCTGTGGGCCACATCCCGCACACTGTGTTTTGGTATGGTCCCAAGCTAAGAAAGGGTTTTTTTTCTCTTTTACTAGGGAAGACCATTTCTTGGCCTTTGAAAATTATATGAAATTTAAATGTTGGTGTCCAGAGGTGACGTTGTATTGGAACACAGCCCACACCCATTTGTGTTTGCACTGTCAATGACTGCTTTCATGTAATGAGCCAGTGGTATACATCTGCCACAGAACTGTGCGGTCCCCAGAGCTGAAAAGATTTCCTGTCTGGTTCTTTATAGAAAAGTTTAATGACCAGTGATCTAAAACAGTGCTAGTGGTCACAACGTAGGGTCTTCCACAGGCAGCTAAAAGCTCTGTGTGGCAATAAAACTTTATCTAGTAGAGGAGGAGTAAGTTTTAGGCAACAGAAAAGAGGGTTTTCCCTTCCTCCGTCCCATGTCCTCCTTTTCAGACAAGGTTAGATTTCAAATCACTGTTAATGAAATGATTCAAGGATTTACCTCACATGTTGAAGCAAACTAGAATCTATCAGGCCATTCCTGTGAACAAATCTGTTGAAACTGATTTAAATGTAAGTGGCAGAAATTCATCAAGGAGAAGAAAAAATGATGACACCAATCTTTTTGTGTTAGAATTATGCACTGAAATTCCAGGATCTTTGTTTCCTGTCAATTCAGAGAGTACAATTCATTTTATTTTGTCTTTAGTTGGAGTTTGCCTAGCTGAAAGTTATCTTAGAGATCATTTAGACCCAGACAATGCAAGAGAATTTTCTTCATGGTTGGGCATGATCTATGTCTGTGTTATCCAGTATGCTAGCTACTAACGCACATGGCTGTTGAGCATTTTAAATGTGGCTGGTATGACTGGGAAACGGAATTTTTAATTTTGGTTCAGTTTTAATAAAGCTGAAATAACCACATGCACCTTATAAACAGGTTGTATTCAGATTCGGTATCCCAAACTGGCCAGCAAAATTACCTGAAGTTTGCCTTGAATAGGGTTTTTTTTTTTTTTTTTTTTTTTTTTTTTCAACATTTATTTATTTTTGCGACAGAGAGAGACAGAGCATGAACGGGGGAGGGGCAGAGAGAGAGGGAGACACAGAATCGGAAACAGGCTCCAGGCTCTGAGCCATCAGCCCAGAGCCTGACGCGGGGCTCGAACTCCCGGACCGCGAGATCGTGACCTGGCTGAAGTCGGACGCTCAACCGACTGCGCCACCCAGGCGCCCCTTGAATAGGGTTTTTAAGGAGTTTGGACTTGTTGCCAACACTTAAAGATTAGGGGTTTTTATATAAAGGCCCCACTTCTGACTTCTTAGGGGAAATTGATGTATCTGGAGACACCAGGGATGCCCTTTCTGGACAGGACGTGGGATCTCCAGTCCCCACTGCTCTCTGTTGTCTTATACTTAGCCTGCTACATCATTATCATTACCTTCTTGGTCTCTCTTGGCATATGAATGTGCAATTGCTCATCTGATTCAACCCCCAAGTTTTCATATGGGAAACTACAGCCCAGAGATAGTAAGTGCCTTACCCGAAGTCATTTGGTAATTAGTGGTTGGACTCACCTCAGAACCCAGGCCCCTGGGCGGTGCTCTCTGTACTCCAGGGCTCTGATTGAAATCTCTGGGTATGGATGTGCAGTGGGACAGGGGGGTACCATGGGTGTGTCTGAGCTGCACTCACAAGCTTCATCCTCCACTGGTTCCAGGCCATGGAGGGGTTGGACATTGGGTGAGGGAGGTCTCTGCTTTCCTCCCAACTGGGCTGACTCAGTGAGAGTCACAATGGGCAGTGAGGGCGTGGAAGGGATTACAGGGCTGAACTTTCCCTGGCCGTTTTCCTCTCCAGCTTCCTGTCTCATTGTTTACCTTTGACATTTCCAAAGTTGTCGGTGAGGGTGCATCTGAGAACCCATTGTTGCCTCTTATCCTCCCTTGTTTCTCTGCGGTTCCTCTGCTGTTTTGGATCCACCTTTCTTTTTCCAAAGGCCTTTTGGCTTACCTCTGAAGTCCTAGTCAATTAATTCTTGGGCCAAAATACTTACTTAGTTGCACCAAAAAAAGGTTCGAAATAGTCTTTCACAATGTGAGAGTTAAATTTTATTGGGTATTTCTCTATTCTCTTGTCCTGTTCAGGTCAGGACTAATTCAGAAAGAAGAGGTTTAGCTTAGTGACTTTGGGAACATATTTACCTGGATTTGAACATATTTACCTGCTTTGCCAGTTACCAGGTCCCTGACGTTCGGGGAAAATCCCTTAACCTCCTGGGCCTGAATTTCCTCACATGTCAAACTACCTACTTCATAGGGCTGTGGGTGAGGAATAAATCTGATAATGAATGTAAGGTAGAAAGCATGACACCTGTGACATAATGATTGCTCCATAGATGGAAAGGATGGGAGCTTTCATTTTCGCCATGTCACTTTCCATAGATTTTACATTCTTTCTCTAGAGAGGGATCCGCTGGGTTCATCAGGCCACATGCCTTCGGAAATCCCTCCCTAGCGTCACCTTGTTTATCAGCTCAGCAGATTGGGGCGCCTGAGTGGCTCCGTCGGTTAAGCGTCCGACTTCATCTCAGGTCATGATCTCACAGTTTGTGAGTTCGAACCCTGCGTCGGGCTCTGTGCTGACAGCTCGGAGCCTGGAGCCTGCTTCGGATTCTGTGTCTCCTTCCCTCTCTGCCCCTCCCCAACTTGTGCTCTGTCTCTCTCTGTCTCTCAAAAAATAAATAAATGTAGAAACAAAAAAATTTGTAAACTCAGCAGATCAACTACCTTGACTCATTTTAGCCCCAAGCATTTCTTCCCGCAGCTCATTCTCCAAGTTCTGCTCTATGCACTCTGCATGGAAATTTCCGTTTACTACTTGATTCCTGACTTAAAAAGCCCTCTTCCCACCTTTTTCCAGTGTGGAGCTGGCATTCGGATGCATCTGCCATGTTGCTTACAGGAGAATGGGCATCTGTGATTCTTGACTGCCCAGGATCTAATCCCTCTTCTTCTCATAAGAGAACCCCACCCAACTGGCCTTCAGGCTCCAGTAAGGCTGGCTGCTCCCTCAGTCTTTTCTGGTGTGAAGGTCAGACATGTGACTCAGGTCTGGCCAGTCAGAGCCAGAGAAGAAGAACTGAATGACTCATGTTGGAATTATTAGGAAACAGAATCTCTTCCCACAGGAGTTGCTAAACTAGCTGTGTGTAAGTTTGGTCCTGCGAGTGGCCACCTCTGGCTCCACTGAGAAGCCAAAGGAAGATCAACACTAAGGAAACAGAACTGGGAGACCGAGAGGGACACGGCCCAGAGCTTCAGTGCCTGAAGGCAGATACCCTTGGTCTTTCCAGATGTGTGAGCCAATAAACTCCCCCACGTTCACCATTACTGGATTTATTTATTCATGTCTGCTTTGGTTGGAGTTGGAGTTCTATCTCTGTAACTACAAGAGTTCTGCTTAAACTCTGCCCTTTCTAAATTTCCCCCCAATCCATCTCCCAGTGTATTTCCAGTTACTGTGAATCCCATTTGCTGGCTCGGAATGCCCTCTGGTTTGCAGCACGCATTTTTCCCCCAGGGTACTTTGCTCTCTGGACATTTGGGATGGTTGACTCTTTTCATTTGAGTTGTCTGCGATTATCCATTCTCTACCTCAGACAGAGATAGTAAACACTTGCAATCAAGCGTATTAGTTTTCTGTCTCTACATGACAAATTACCACAAAGCTGGTGGCTGAAACAACACATACTTCTTATCTCAGTTTCTGTGGCTGAGGAGTGTGGGCACAGCTTCACTGCGTCCTCTACCCAGGTTGATATTTAAGGTCTTGGCCGGGACTGTGATCTTGTCTGAAATTCAGGGTCTCTTCCAAAATCACTGAGTGTTGGCAGAACTCAGCTCCTGGAGGATATCTGCAGTTCCTTGTCATGTGCCGCCATCACCAAGATGGCAGTGTGTTTCTTCAAAGACAGCAGAAAATCATTTTTCCTTCCAATTTGCTAATAAGATGGAATAATAACGGGAGAGACAGCCCATCACCTTTGGTACCTAAGGTAACCTAATCAAGGTTCATCTTCTCCATATTCTCCCAGCTGAAAGCAAGTTTAAAGGTCCTAGCTACATTTAAGGGAAGGAGATTACATAGGCCGTAACGCCAGGGTGTGCAAATCATGGGAGCCATGTTAGAATTGTAGCTACCACACCACGTTTACCTCCCACCAAATGATCTAAACCCAGTTGAGAGCAGTAAGATATAGTGATGAGTAAAGTTGTCCTGCATACATGTAGATTTTTAATAAATTAGTTATAATGTATGTGTACGTGTATTTTAGGGTTGAAACAGATGGCTTCAGTGGGCTCAATAGTGCCCCCTAAAGATCTCAGGTCTTCATCCCTAGAATCTGTGAATGTAACCTTATATGGCAAAGACTTGGCAGATGTGATTAAATTAAGGTTCTTGAGCTGGGGGGATTATCCTAGATTATCTGGGTGGGCTCTCCATGCCTTCACAGGTGTCGTTACAAAAGAGAGGCAACAGGAAGTGAAAGGGACACACAGAAGACAAAGCAATGTGAAGACAGAGGTGGAGGTTAGAGTGACGTGGCCACAAGTCAAGACATGCTGGCAGGCACCAGGAGCTGGAAGATGCCAGAATGGATTCTATCCTAGAGTCTCTGCAGGGAGTGTGGCCCTGCTGATGCTTGATTTCAGCTGAGAGAAACTGAATTTGAACTTCTGACTTCCTGAACCTTAAGAGAAGAAAAGGTTGATGTGTTAAGCTGCTCATTCTGTGGTAATTTTTTTTTAATCTTTTTAATGTTTATTTATTATTGAGAGACAGAGAGAGACAGAGCATGAGCAGGGGAGGGGCAGAGAAAGGAGGAGACAGAATCCGAAGCAGCCTCCAGGCTCCGAGCTGTCAGCACAGAGCCCAACACAGGGCTCAAACTCACAAACTGTGAGATCATGACCTGAGCCGAAGTCAGATGCTTAACCCACTGAGCCACCCAGGCGCCCCCATTCTGTGGTAATTTGTTACCACAGCCACAGGAAATGAACATAATGGCCATACTGACTAAGAGTCAGGTTTGCATTTGAGGCGTTGTAGCCTATAGACAATTTAGCCAGATTTTAACCTAACTTTTAAAGTAATATTGTTTCCCATCAAGGTCCTTAGAGCACCTGTTTTGTATCTTTTGGGGTGCTTGTTTAGAAATGGGTTACTCAGAGGTGCCTGGGTGGCTCACTCAGTTAAGCGTCTGACTCTTGATTTTGGCTCAGGTCATGGTTTCACAGTTTGTGAGATCGAGCCCCAAGGTCAGCCCCACTGACAGTGCAGAGCCTGCTTGGAATTCTGTGTCTCCCTCTCTCTCTGACTCTCCCCCACTTGCACTCTCTCTCTCTCTCTCTCAAAATAAATAAAGTTAAAAAAGATAAAAAAGAAAGCAGGCGTACTTTAAAAAAGAGAGAGAAAGAAAGAAAATAAATGGGTTACTCAGGACCACCTGCTAAACAGTGTCAGTTATTAAGGGCAGACCACAAATTCGGCCTCAAGCTACTTGGTGCTACTTGGTGGTCAAAGCAAAAAGCGGTCCCCCGATCTAAAACTTTTCATATTGAATCTCCCTAGCTTTCTGATCTTTCTTTATTACTTTATTCAGCGAGGGAGTCTAATTTTCTCCTTGGGTAGCTGATTAATTCCACAGGCACTACCATCTTTTATCTGGTCTTTAATATGTCAACCAGATACCTTGAGTGTTTCTTCATTCAGCAAACATTTCTGGAGTCCCTGCAATGTACTATGAGGGATGGAGATACAATATAGACCAAAAACTCACAGTGTTTCCTCTTCTCAAAAACCACAGCCCCGTGGAAATGACATAAATTAAATAATCCCGTGAATACATGTGTAATTGCAGACTTCAGTAAGCCCGAAGAAAAGAAACACATTTCGAGGAGGTTATTCGGCATAAGCATCTTGCCTAGTCTGGGAGAATCATGGATGATTTTCTCCTGGATGTGACTTTTCAGTTGGAAGCTGAAAGTAAGTGGGAATCACCCAGGAGAAGGGGAAGAGACCAAGGTTCCATACGGAGGCAACAACGTACGATGGCCATGTGGCCAGAATGCATGGCATGTTTGAAGACTGATTGGGAAGTGGGGAAGGGGAGCAAGGTGGGACTGAAGAGATGGGCAGAGTCTGACCATGGACACACAGAAGACTCTTGAAGGAAGACCAAGCACATACAGTTAAAATGAAAACTGGGGGCATGAATCTGTTCCCCAATCTACCACATCATGTGACCGTACTTCCCTTTGGAAGCAGTGGCCCAGCCTCAAGAAGCTATTATAGGGCTTTCTCTATGTCCACTTGAGTGAGTCACTCGTATCATTGCCTGTTCGCGAAATACACATGTCTAATATTCCTTTCTTCTCCCTGGGCAGTGGTCAAGGCCTCAACAAGCTGGGAGCTGTGGATCTCAGCCTCAGTAGTAGGGAAGATTAGAAAGAGAGGTCCCCGTGCAAATCCTTGGAGGACAAAACAGCTGCCTGCAGAAAGCCAGTTGGGTCTACTTCCTGGGCACACCCTCTGCCTCAGGTGAATACTTGTGATGGTATTGAAACGCAGGCCCTTGAGATGTGCTACACGTCAAACCAATTTAATGGCAGTGTTAACCTGCAGCAACAAACAGTGTCTATTGATTCAACCCTGTTGGAGATCTAAGATTACCATTGACTTTTTCTGCCCATGGACCACTAGACTTTCATTGAAGTAACATCTTCTAATTAAAAGGGAAGCATTTTTTTTTTCCTTGCTCAAAAGCAGAACCATTTATTTTCTAAGATAAATTCTCGGCCACATACTGTAAATTTGTTGGGGGGGGGGTGGGGCATGCTTCAAGTATAGAATGGTTTTTGCTTCTCGTCTGCCCCATGGGCAGCTTTATTCTAGTGTTTATCTCTCTGTTGTTAAAGCAGTGTATTATTTCTTCCTGACTGAGGTCTTTTGAGGAGAGTATTGTGTATTTTATACAAGACGAGCTCCTGTTCTATTCAGATATGCATCTATTCCCTGTAACCACTTTTCTCCTTTGGACTCCCTCTCTATGTGAATGAAATATTGCTGTGGGATAATTTCTTGTCTCCCTGTAGATGTAGGAGCATACATGTCATGAGAAACAGTTGAAACTATTCCATATGCATGCCTCTTCCGCAGGCCAATGTCAACCTTATTGAAAAGAAACAAATCCGGTGTAATGAAAACCCCAACCATATAGGCAGAGTCAAGAAATTCCAGAAGGTTTCAAGTCCCCAAGGAAGGAGAATGGCCTTGGTAGAAACACTAAGGAGAAATCAAGCAAACAAATTTTTCTGCTCTTTGTTTCCTTTACCTCCCTGAGAAATAACAGAAGAGTCGGCACTGTTTTCTTCTTGCTGTCCTTTTCCTCTGCAATTCACAGCATATGAGATGCAGGGTTTTATTATCTTCATTCTGCTGCATCTCAAAATGCTGCCCGTCTTTGGGATGCATGGTGAATTCATCACGTTCCCTGGAGATTACTGAGGCAATCAAATCAAATGCGAAAGCTAGTGAAAGAGAAGACGAGGTGAAATCTTGATATTCCAAGCATCTTACATATTTGCCTCTGCCTTAAAGCTGCTGTTAGGATTGGATGACATTTGGGAAAGCCTGGCTATGAAGTGGGGTTATGGTGATTTGTGACTGTGTGCAGGTGAGTTTTGAGAGGGCGGGATGGTGGGAAAGTATCTGAGAAGAATCGGTGGGAGAACATGAGATGCTAACTGCCTTCAGGCCGACAGTAGGTGAGGGAAGATCTGAGGTGATGCCGAAAGATCTGATTCTAACATCAGACCGCCAGAGGTCAAATCCAGGTAGTACCTCCTGGCTGAGTCCAGGCTAGCTGAGTGATCTTGAGTATGTCACTTTGCTTCTCTGTGCCTCAGTTTCATTTACTGTTAAATGGAGATAATCAGGGTAATGTCTCCATTACAGAGCAGTTGGGAAATTAAATGAAGTTATTGTACATGTAAGTACTTGGCTCATTAGTGCCCAATAAATATACTAGCTGTTGTTTTTATTGATGTTATTGACCAGTTTCGTATGTTGATCTAGTTGGGTATCTTTAACCAGTCACTCAACGAACTTGACTCTTGTGCCCATTATATGCCAGGGACTGAGCTAGGTGTTAAGAATGTAATGAACCATTATCATAGATGACGGGAATTAGTGTAATAGAGATATGAGTATGCTACTGTAGTGGATCCAGAGAGGAGACAGGTTAACTCTGAGACTCACCTGTACTATAGAGAACCCCAGAGAAAGTTTTAGTGCCCAGAACGTATGAAGTTTCCCACTGAACTTGGAAGGTCTGGGAAGAATATGGAGTTTGTTATTGGCATTCACTCAAGTATACTTTGGCTTCCCTCCAACCCCGCCAGCACCCCAGTCCCCCCTCGCTCCAGGGCTCTCATCCCAGCCCCTTCTGTGCGAGGTCCCAAGTGGAGCATTTGATACAAAATCACGCTTTCCTGCAGTACAACGTGGATGATTGGAAAGACTCATTTCAAGTTCTAAACCTCAGATACCTTGAGTAAATTCATGGTTGGGAAGGTAGGAATGCCTGATAAGCTCACATTACAGCCTTTTGTGCTTTAGACTGAAACTTGGCCATGTGGGTTTCCCTTCAGCTTCAGCAGGGAAGAATGTTCAACAAGGGGCTCTCTTCTCTTGCTTTCTTCAAGCCACCCACCCTCATCTCTTCCCCTCCCACATCTACCCATGTTCACTCTCCTGTGCTCCCCAACTTTTTGAGTTATCCAAAGAAGGAGAAGGAAAAGGAGAGGGAGAGAAAGAAAGCAAGAAAGCAAGAAAGCAAGAAAGCAAGAAAGCAAGAAAGCAAGAAAGAAAGAAAGAAAGAAAGAAAGAAAAAAGTCAAAATCAGCTTTCTGAAAGCTGGACAATCTACATATAGTCTAACTCCAAAGACAAGCTCTTCTAGATGTCCTTTTCCTATGACATCAGTGGCCTCAGTTTATCTTCTTTTTGTTATAATTCAAAAGATGTTTTGAATCTGCATTTCAACCCAGTGAGGCAGTTAAGCCTGGGTTTTGAAACACGGCTCCATCAGTCACTGGCTGAAAAACCTTACATCATTTTCTTAACCCTCCTCCATCTCCTCTGAAAAAATGGGGTTAATAATAAAAGTACTCACTTCGCAGAGTTGTTGAGCACATGAATAAGTTAACGGATGAAAAGTGCCCAAAGTAGTGCCTGGCACGTAGTAAGCACGCAATAAATGTTAACCATTATTATTGTCATCTAGAGAGAAGTGAGATTTCTAGCTAGATCAGCAAGTGGAGAATATTCCTGCTTTATTTCTGAGCAATCAGCCACTTGTTTCTGCAACTCGACTTAAAGACAAATTTAAAAATCACTTAGTCAGGGATTTGTTTGGATTTGATATAGATGATTGTTCAAAAGCATGATCCTTGGAAATCTTCCACTTTACGGAGAGTATGTTGAAACTAGGACTTGAAGCTATTCTGTCATTAACTGGAATTTCAGTGTGAATTGTATTATAGCCACATCCCCAGATGGTTGTTCAGGATGTTGTAAATTACTCACTACTTTAGTTGTGATGGACTTCTTCAAAGTTCCCCTAGAAAGGAGTGGAAAGTCAGCTTTGGAACTGGAGACTTTGTTCAGGCAAATGTTTTTATGAAGTCAATGAGACAGAACAGTTTCTAATTCCTCATGCTTGTGACAAAGATATTTACCCTGTTGAGGGACGGAGCCCTGCATGATTCATATCCTTTGGGATGAAAAATAGAATTCAGAAATTCAGTGCTGTCAGCCCCTCCCTCCCTATCCTAGGTCTGAATGGTGTTGGTCAGGCGCATTTATAATCACCCAAGCATACCTCACTTCAGACTGAGGTGGAACAGCCAATTGTCCTTTTTGTGAGTTGAGTCATATATGTAACAAGAATTTAAAGGAGTCATAAGTTAAATCTCTTCGAGTCTATTGAAGCAACTAAACACAGGCATAGGTGGTACAATGGTGATTTACCATTGAAATACCATGCAGAAGGGTACCTGGGTGGCTTAGTCGGTTAAGCATCTGACTCTTGGTTTCAGCTCAGGTCATGATTTCGTGGCTTGTACTCTGTGTGGACAGCTCGGAGCCTGCTTGGGATTCTCTCCCTCTCTCTGCCCCTCCCCCACTCACACTGTCTGTCTCTCTCTCTCAAATCAATAAAATTAAAACATAAATACACATATACATACATACATACCAAACATAAAATTGGGAGGGTCTGTGTAGAAACCTAGATAACTTGTCTGGTGCGCTCTGCTGAACGTGCAGAGTTCTGGCATCCTGGGGCCATTGTTAACACTTGTCAACATTTGGGGCCGAGGGGCTGTGCCTGCTTTCAAAGGAGCATGCCATCTCTTTTGACGCAGGAAACCATGGCCCTCCGGACTCATGAGTTGCACGGGGCTGACCCTCTAGGATCTGCAGCCCCCATTCCATTAGGCCAGGTACAGATTTCCAAACATTAGATTGTAGCGTTTTCTATCACAATAAAACTACCATTGTTTTTTTTCTTTCTTCCACAGCTGTTAGCTTATCGACTCTTATTAAAAGACACTGCCGTGGGGGCACCTGGGTAGCTCAGCCGGTTAAGTGTCCAACTCATTTTCTGCTCAGGTCGTGATCTCCCGGTTAATGAGTTCAAGCCCTGCGCTAGGCTCTGCGCTGATGGCACGGAGCCTGCTTGGGATTCTGTCTCTGTCTTTCTCTCTCTCTCTCTCTCTCTCTCTCTCTCAAAATAAATAAATAAACATTAAAAAATAAATAAAAGTCACTGCTGTGGCCTCTGGGTAAATCATCATGCCATTTTCCTTCTCAGTGGCCTCTCCTGGGTCATATCTACTTCCCGTCTTCAGAAGACATCGTTTTGACAGTTCACCCTGAGGGGGAGTACTCTTCCAGAAACACTTGTACACACACCGTATATGCTCCCACATGAACTCACTCGCACACACGTGTGCACACTTCACCCACACCCTCACACTATTCACTCCTTTGCCCAGGAATACCAGTAGAATGCTCAGACTTATGGGCATTTCAGAGCTGATATCAGCTTGAACCCTGATGTTGGTCAGTCTTGGCTGATGGCAGATCATTCCAAAAAGGATGCCAGGACTGAGAGGAACAGTCAGGAGCACTAACTGGGCTCAGAGAGGAAGGTGGGAAGCTGTCAACATTCCACTTTATCCCTTTGTCCTTTTACTGAACAGCCTGAGGGCAGCAAGCCAGGGTCTGCTCTGTGTACTGGGAAACTGCATTTGTTATCAGGAAATTGGGTACATTTGAGGAAAGGGTGGAGTTTTGCTGGCATTGCGGGAGGGCCTGGGGGTCCTGGAGTGAGAACCCTTTTGAGCGACAGAAACCCCAGTTTGAACTGTCTTAAACAATAAGGGGTGTTTATTGGCTCATGTAACTGAGAAATCCAAAGAGTTCTAATTTCAGGTGAGGTTTGATCAAGAGCCTGATGCAGTTCCTTGAATTCTCCCGGTGCTGCCCTCTCCACTTGTGGGCATTATTGTCACATTTTCTTCCTTTACAGTGGCCAAGACTGGCTGTGGCAGATTAGTCCTCACGTGTGCTCCTTCAATGTACTGAGAAGAGAGGGCAACTTTATCCCAGAATTCTAAGCAGTATTCCAGAGACTCTAATGAACTGGCTGTGTCCCAAGTCCACTCCCCTACTAATCAGTTTATGCCAGTTAGGTTTGCCCCTGAGGGTGAATTGGGGTCAACACATGGGTTGTGTGAGGGTGAATAATGTATAAAATCGGAATTATCACACCAAGAAGAAAAATGGATGCTAGTCACCACTCCACCATCGGGCCAACCTCCTGGCAGAAGTCTCCTGCCTTATTGAGACCGATGGATAGCACACTAATACCCCTCCTCCCTGGTGATCGTAACATTTCTGTGGTAGACGCAGGGAAATGGAGCCCTGTCTAAGAATCTCCCTGGTTTATTGGTTTCCCGTTTTACGAATTTTTTTCCGAAATCTCTCCACAGCCCAGTAGATTTGCCTGTCCACCTTAAGGAGAGAAGTTCAGGCATCTAGCTCCTGGGTAATGACTAAGCCAGAAGTTGCTAGTAACCTACACCTTTTTCCTTTTGTGGCATCTTATTTGCAAAGAAGTGATGAACCAAGTGACAGTCAATGTCCGGAGAAAAGACACTGCTTTATTGAAAATTCACTAGGGGCCAGAGACTGTCGCTATAGACGCCGTATATATGTTCCTCATTAACAACATTGGGAAGGAGGTGCTTTCTCTGTTTTACAGACGACAAAGCAGAGCCTTAAAGGGGTAACATAATTCCTCCAAGGCCTTAGAGCAGACAGAGCAGAGCTGGGATTTTACCCCAGCTTGGGTAGAATCCGACTTCAAACCTGCGCTTCTTACCTCCCTCTTTTTCTGCAGGAACACACTCTGAGCATTGTCCTCAGCTTGAATTTGGGAGCAAGCGCTCCAGTCTTGACCTCCCTATGTGAAATTCTCCCCAACGACAGCCCCCCTCACCCTGAGAGTGGCCCCGACCCTCTGCCAAAACCCATGTGGTGTCTCCACATCACGATGGCCTCCATCTCAGGGTTGCTGGTGTTGTCTACTGCCCTACCCACACCTACCCTGTCCATCCCGTGCGGCGAGCCCTGACTCCTCTCGGATTTCATTTCCTTATTTTACAGCACTTTCCGTTCAAAATGTGTATGCCCCAAGTCGACCTCCACCACACCCCTGCCGTCTATTAGCTAATATGTTCCCCAAGGCTGGTGGGTTGTTTTATTAAGTGTTCCATGGAGACAGGTTTAATTTCCAACAAGGGCCTTCTGGAGGAAGTGTCTTGCTCACTACTCAATGGAAACCTCAGATTACAAGGTGGTGCCTTTGAGGGCTTTGGGCTCTTGCACAACAGAGGGAGGGGTTTTTTTGTTTGCACGTAGGGATGGGGGGAGGGCATGTTTGCATTACTATTAATTGAAAGGCATGTTTCATGTGTCAGAAATGCAGAGTTCTCCATGACTTCATGGGGAACTGTTCAGGTTTGCTCCTGAATTCCTTTTCGGACACAGATTTCCTCCTGATTGCACCTCCCCGTTTCGTCTGTGCCTTCTCTCCTACCCATAATCTTGATCAGGGGTCAGCAGGCTGTGACCTGTTTCTGTAAATAAAGTTTTGTTGGCATGCAGCCATGCCCATTGGAGTCTGTGTTGTGTCTGGCACTTTTCCACTATGAAGGCAGAGTTGAGTAGTCACAACTGAGACCCATTTGTCCCACAAAAGCTAAAATACTTACTATCTGGCCCTTTACAAAAAAAAAAATATGCTGTCCCTGATCTAGGTCATTAAGCTCCATAGAGAGTCGTGCCCAACCCCCTAACTCTCTTTCCCCTCACAATACCAAGAATAAAAACCTCACATGGCCTGGGCTCCAACAGGAAAAAAAAAAAAAAAAAAAATCAAATGCCTGATGTTTGGAAAGGAAAAACGCAATCTCATGCTCAATCCAATCTCAAAAAAAAAAAAAAAAAAAAAGTGAATGACACTTTTGTTGCCACTCCCTATTTCTAGTCCCTATCCATTGACAACTGTGGGGATGTACCCCACAGGCCATATTTGCTGCCAGAAAACAAACTGAAATGGCTTACTAGGAGGAGGTGATAGGTAAATTGCAAATGAAGAGGTGTTATCACTTAGCAGTTTCTTGCTTCTTTTTTCCTCCAGAAGTTGGAGAAGAGGACAGGAAGGAAAGTGCATATTTTACAAAGGAAATGAGACAAGCCTATTTAAAGGGGAAGTTGGCAGGAGAAAGATGCTCCTTCCTTGCTGGAGAGCATCTGAGCCTGTAGAAGTGATAACCATTGACTGGAAGGGTCCAGACACTGAGATGCTTTGGTTTGAGCTTGGCACCACTGGCGTCTTTGCAGCAAAGTTGTAGGCACCTCTGTGGCGTGTCGGCTGGAATCCAGTGCAGGTTTTTCCAAGGGCCTTTGTTCATCGAAACTGGAGCTTTGTAAGTTTTAAACGAGTGAGAGGGTGAACATGCCTTTGACCATTTAGAAACCTTAAGCCAACTTTGGCAAGAGGTTTTAGCATTTGGCACCTTGTGTCTTTTTATGTGGGACTTATGGAAAGGAAAGTCCCCTCCCAGATGGTGGTGGTGAGGGCCTTTTTAATAACATTTTAAGCTTTTAGATTTATGGGATCCCAATAAAATTAAGAATGTGGTGTTACTGATATTCTGGGGGTGAAAAAATAAAATAAAAAGCAATGCATCCATTCCTGGAACAGATGGAAGAATTTATTGGGACACCTGGGTGGCTCAGTCAGTTGAGCGTCTGACTTTGGCTCAGGTCATGATCTCACAGTCCATGGGTTCAAGCCCCGTGTCAGGCTCTGTGCTGACAACTTGGAGACTAGAGCCTGCTTTGATTCTGTGTCTCCCTCTCTGTCTCTGCCCCACTCCTGCTTGCACTCTGTCTCTCTCTCTCAAAAATGAATAAACATTAAACAAAATTTTTTAAAAAGGATTTATTATTATACCCAAGATGTCCTAAAACCAAATCATTGAAAATGCAAAAGAATGTTTTTTGAAACCACATAAATATAAATACCTTTACTATTAATATTGTGCATACTGTTTCACTAGGAGAGGCCAAGTTAAATTTAAATTTCAGTTGGATGGGCTGCCATGAAATTAGAAGGCCCTTTCTGCTGACCAGAAAACATGTCACCATGGATTATTTAATTTCTGGCACAAATGACGAAAGGACTAGAAAATAATGGTATCAGAATAAGCCAGACACTATCGTGTGTTCCAACAAAAAGCACATTATGGTTTAGCAGTGGTTCTGCCTTAGCTTGGATGTTGGTTCTCCTCAAAGGCAAGAGGGAACATCAGCTGTTTCTGCTGCCCAGCGTCCATTTGCCTCCTTCTTCTGGTAACAGGAACTTCCTTCACTGAAGGAAATGATCTTCCCACACTCTGACCAATTGTCCTGTAGGGGGCTGCCAGTCATGCTACCCCACCCTCCTGGACCCTGGAATGACCCCTGCTTCCTGATTGGCTAAGCCAATCACTATGCACACCACCACCCCCTCTATCCCAGCCACAGGTCTTATGATAGTTAATCAACATGGTATCCCATGATTTAACCTACTGGGGCTGGCAGGGAAGAGCTGGCTCATTAGTAGGTTGGAAGGACATGCACCTGGAGCTTTCATTGTGGTTTTTTTATACCCTGTTGAGATAGCACACCTTAGAGAATGAATGGACCATACAAAGGAAGTGGTGTCAAAGGCAAGAAGAAAGAAATAGTTCTTGGCGTCCTCAAGGCCCATTTGACCCTTCCTGTCCCCCTATTTGGGGAAGTTAAGAGAGCCACAGGTCAGATTCAGCAACTGGAGACAGGTAGACATTAGGGTACCCCAGACATCCAGACAATACCAATACAGTTCCTGTTTTGCTTAAATTAGTTAAAGTTATGTTTCTAACATTCGGAAGCAAAAAGTTTTGTCAGATAAAGACATGGCAATCTCTGTGTAGCTGGCACCCCACATTTCTCTCCTAGGCTGCTAGACTACATTTCTAACCCCTTTCATTCCTGTCTGCTTCAGCAAGCTTTCTTTGGCTGCCTGTTAATGTGCCACCACTGAGATAGCACTGGTCCCTGCTGATATACATGGATATAACAAGACCTCTTGCACCCTTTATCCATTCCTATGGAGTTTTGAGTTCTGAACCAACCAACTCACCTTTCTCCATGCCTTGTCCTCCTTTCTTGGTATCCCCATTCCCAAGTGCTCATGTGAACTTGACTTCTAATCTTTCTTGACCCACTGTGGTTGTGCCCAACTCCACTCAGTACCAAGTGCTAAACTCACTATTCTACCTTTACTGTTAGTCTGTGGGTACCCCAATGTCTGTCTCCAGTCTCTGAATCTAACCTGTCACTATCTTCACTGCTCTATGCCTCAGTTTCACTATCTGTAAAACTGAGATATTAATAAAATCTATTTCATAGATCGTGGTGAGGATCAAAGGCTTAATGAGTGCTTTATATATAACAAGAAATCAATACATTTTTAAAAATGTTTTAATGTTTATTATTTATTTGAGAGAGATAGAGAGCGTGCGTGTGCATGAGTGGGGGAGGGGCGGAGAAAGAGAGAGACAGAGACAGAGACAGAGACAGAGACAGAATCCAAAGCAGCCTTCAGGCTTCAGAGCCCGATGCAGGCCTCCAGCTTATGAACCATGAGATCATGCTCTGAGCCAAAGTCAGACAGTTAACCGACTGAGCCACCCACACGCCCCAAGAAATCAATGCATTGTAACTCAAGTTACATCTGATATTTCTAACTTTAATAAACAAGTTTAAATGTAGAGTCACACTTTTTTCATACTTAGTATTACTGAAAATGATATGATGAATATGATTAGGTTAGAAAACCTATAACTTAATTTTTCAGAGTTCTATTATTGAACAGAAATCTCAGGGAGATTTTCACAGATTTTCTTTTTGACTTTTCTTTAAGAGAACCCAGGAGAAAATATCCTTAGGAAAAGACTGGTCTCTGATTTTAAGTAGAATTAAAATGTGCAAAGAGAGACCAGTGTGTGTGTGTGTGTGTGTGTGTGTGTGCGCATTTGCATGCACACACACAGGTGTGGAATAGAGAGAGAACTATACTAATATTTTATAACTAGAGTACCTTGAATTTGTAAAATTCTACCATGTCCTTAAGCCTCTTTTATTTTCAAGCTGATTGCATTTGACGCATATTGAAGGTTTCCACACTTCAAAACCTGTCCAGCCTGTTTTTCCTCCCTGTGTAGAATCCTGTGACTGTACTTGAATAGCACCTGATATTCCATAGTCTCAGGGGTAAGCAGTAATGGCAAGAATGAGGCCTGCTTCTCCACTTACCTGATGAGGAAGGGTTCCCTCCTTCCTTCTTTACCCATCACTGAATGCTTCCCTTTCCTAGAAAAGATTCTCTTGGAGAATACTACACTACATGGCATTCCTTGTTGTATTTACCACTCAATGAATTCTTGGTTGATGGAAGAATCTGTCCAGGTTTGAAAGGGGGATGGTGATAATACTTAAGAGTTTCTGAGGACATTAGAATGGATTGATGTGTGTGCAACTCTCTGAATCAATGCCTGACACGTAGCTTCTTTTCTGAGGAATATCAGAAAGGAGTAGATCTTCCTTTTCCAAGGACTATCTGTGGGTCCATTTGAGCCCCCTAAATCCATGCTAACCCTCAAAGTACCTCTGAGATCCAGACAGTTTGTACTAATGAAGTACTAGGGATCTTACCTAATCTTTGGGTGTCACCAATGTAGGGACATCAGTATTATTTCCACATCCAGCTGCTACTGACCTGTCCTCCTGGATGCTCCCACAAGTAAATGAGCACTGTTCCTCTCCTGCCTTCTGTATTTGAATGAATTGTGCTATAATCCAGACATTCCAAGGTTGTGCTTTCTTTAAACCAAATTAATCACTCTGGATCTTCCTTACCCCTTCTTTAGCCAGCTGTCTCCATGCTAGCATCTCAGGTTCCTTTTCCCTTTTGAATACTGTTTTTCATATATATTATCAATAATATGTTGAGGTCATTTGTAGTACTCTCTCCTAATACCAACAACCCCACCTCCCTTCATGTCACAGTGTTTGTAATCTGGGTTGCTCATTTGGATCTTAGGTGTCTTGGAGGCCTAGAGTCAGCTGGGAAATTCACTTTGTACATCGTAAGTTTGATAATTGGTTCATTTTCGTCCTGCATATATTAATTAGGATGCTGTGTTAGACTCTAGGATGCAAAGATAATAAGTCATACATCTTGCCCTCCACAAAGTTCCAGTCTAATGTAACGTATATTGTTAAAGACTTCCTAGAGTAAAAGAGAAGTCACACGTTAAATTGGCTTCATTAGCAAGGAAACAGTATTATCTCACAGTAGTGAGCATCCCATACAATGCTTGAAGACTCCAGTTTCCCTTGTCGGTAGTTGTCTTGCTTAAATGGCATGTGTGTCTGGCTTCATCGTCAAACTGGTGGTAAGGTAGCTGTGCCAGTTCTAGGAAAAGTTTCCTAAAAGCTCCCCCAGGAAACTTCTCCCATTAAACTGGGTCTTAATGGCCAGGACTATATCACATGCTGTTTCCTAAACCAATCACGTAGGAAGAAGGGGATTACCAGAATTAGCTTAAGCTATTTATTTTGGGTACAGTGGATGTCGGGTAATTGCCCTATGACCACAGCAGTTGAAGAGGCGTAAGAAATGAGAAATTCACTATAGTATGGTATGTGCCATGATAGGAATCTCTGAGATTCCAGAAGAATTGTCTATACATCGATTACCGTATTTAATCATTTGTTGATGGAAAAACTTCAACTAAACTAAAAGATTTTCTGAAGTTTGTATAAAATACAAGGATTGTATCCCCTAATGTCTAACGCTGGCTTCTTACACTAGGGTAATGCAGTGTCTTCATCAGGGTATTAAGAGGTGCCCTAAGGGATTATGGGAAACCCAAAATAAACATGTTGCATCCTCTTCCCCTACCATCAGTTTTACTAAGTGCATTTTTGGAAGGAAAATCAAAGATCTATTATGGAGAAGATTACAAAATCTACATGAATCTTTAAGATAAAATCAGGGAATTCAATTTCCCATTGCTAAAATTGCTTTGGGTCCTGCCCCTGGCCTCTGAAGGTACACATTCCTCCCCTTTGCCATGTAGTTTACTTGAATGGAACAGTTGAAGAGGGTCAGTCTGCATACATTTTCACTGTTTTGGAAGGGAATTGAATTAATCTGGATGCCCTCCTTTCCACACAACCATATTTCGATGATTGCGGGCCTTTGAAAGTTCTTCTCCAACTCGAACTCCAGTATTTATGGTAGCTGTGTTTTACCATGTAAATATGTTTGCATTGTATTTATTTCTTTTTTAATCTTTTTTTTTAAGTTTATTTATTTTTGACAGAGAGCAAGATAGAGTGCGAGCATGAGCTAGGGAGGGGCAGAGAGAGAGAGGGAGACACAGAATCAGAAGCAGACTCCAGGCTCCCAGCTGTCAGCACAGAGCCCGACGCGGGGCTTAAACTCACAAGCCGTGAGATCATGACCTGGGCCGGGACTGAGCCACCCAGGTGCCCCACATTGTATTTATTTCTAAACCGCATATCTGAAATTACTCATTTCAATTCTTTATCATCTCTAAAACTATGTAGTGGCATGTATGGAAAATGACATTCAAAAAGAATGCCAGTAACTGTTGACATTCCCAGCACTCTTGTAGTTAATCAGTTAACAGACTTAAGTATTCTGTTGCAGAAATAGAAACAGAGAGCAAATCCACAAGGCAAATGAGTTCAGGTCTTCTTAACCTGCTCCTAGCATAACTTGAAGTAATAGAAACAGAACTAGTTTGAGAACGTCTCAAAGCACTCTTGAAAGGGGCTTTAGAGAATAAGCCACTTAGGAGGACAAATATATCTTGGATAATCCCACTGCTAATGTCAAGACCTCTTTGAATCAGGTCAAATTAAAATCGAGATGGTTCAACATGTCACCTTCTTAGCACACAGTGTCCTCTGCCTGTAGTAGCAATATCTCACACAGAAGCCACCTGATCACCTTTCTAGGTCCCAACCATTTTATCCCAGTGTTGTTGTTTTTCGTCTGAGAATTGCCCTGATTCAGTACCAGGCTCATGTGTCTCCCCACTTCTTCCTGGGAAAACTCTTCTACTCTAAAGTAGGTTCCAAGCCTTATTATTCTTAGCTTTCAGTTAATTCTAAGCTTTCTTTGAAATGGCACTCCATTTGGGGCTCCTGCGTGGCTCAGTCAGCTAAGTGTCTGACTCTTGATTTCAACTCAGGTCATGATCCCAGGGTCGTGGGATTGAGCCCTGCATTGAGCTCTGCACTGAGCATGAAGCCTGCTAGAGATTCTCCCTCTCTCCCTCTCTCTCTGCCCCTTCCCTGCTTGTGCTGTCTCTTTCTCTCTCTCTCTGTCTCTCTCAAAAATAAATTAATAAACATTAAAAAACATAAATGACACTCCATTTGTTTAAATGAGTGAGGGCTTTCCTGGGATCATGGATAGCTTTTGCATTGCCATCGACTCATTTGTCTGGTTTACTGAGTATCTACTATGAGCCAAGCACTAAGTAATGGCAGTGCAATGGTGACAAGGCAAGCTTTCATGGAGCATATGGTCTGGGGGTGAGATCCAGCTGCTGTGATGAGGTGCTCACCTGCTTTGAGGAGTCAACATTCAAGCTAAGGCTGGAAAGATAAACAGGAGGTCATTGGGTGAAATCCTGGGGTGGAAAAGAGTTTTTAGAACTGAAAGAACTGCAGAGGAAGAGCCTGAGGAAAAGAAGACCAGTATTGCCTTCTGTAATGAGGCAAAACATGGAACAGAAACCCAGGCAAAAAGCCTAAAAGGTTACTCAGAGTAGCAGAGCAATCCTTGCAGTCAGATCTCATAATTTGAAGTATTTCCTGATTTAACCATCCTGTTCTCTAAATAAGCAGAAACTTCAGCCCAAATTTAATGACTATACAGGTGTTAGAGTACAGTGAACAGAGTGCCCTAGGTTTCTGTTTGAGCAATTCTCCTAGTTTTCAAGGACTCTGGTGTGGAGGACACAGAAGTGTCAGGCTTCATATGGGGATGCTCATTCCCAGGTGTCTCAGCAGATGAAAATCCTCACGCTCCCCACAGTGGGAGCTGGACCCCCACACTCTCCTAAGCTGTGCGGAGCATGGTGAATAAAGTACCAAGCATCAACCTGCTTGGCAATTGCATTTCAATCAATTTCATTTGCTGCTTAAACAATATATGTGAATTGGAGACTGGTAAGTGGTAGAAGACAGTCCAGCAATCAATCCTTGCTCTTGGGATTCTTCCCTTAAGACTTGTTTGTTACAAACACGATTTTTTTTCTCTTCCTTTTAATTCAATTTTACCTTGAATGACTTCTCGAGAAGTACTTGAATTCTGATTATATTGTATTGCTTTTCCTGAAAAGTCTTTATTCTTTTAAAATAATTATTGCATGCGTACAGCATGACGTGTATGTTTGGATAACATAGACGATGTCTGGAGGGGCACACGAAAAACTAGGCATAGTGGCAGCCTTTATGGAGGGGACAAGGGCAGGGCTGTCACTTCCTTCCATAGCATCTTCTTGCGGTTTAGATGAAAAAAATTGTTTCCTCAGAGCCCAGAGTTGTGGCTTATCCAGCAGAGCCCAGGCTAGATTATAACCTCCACTCACTGCCTCAGCCACATGCCATCGTGCAGTAAACAATTTGAGCAGTCTTACATGGCAGTCCTGAAAATGAGGAGCTGGGGAACCAGGATGGGAGAGAGACTTACATTTCATTCACTCCATAACATTTTGTATGATTTCATGTGCATTTCAAAATTAGAGACCAAAAAGTGATATGTGCTGATACAGAAAATAAGGAAAAGAGAGCCCGCCAAAAAATAAGTAAAAATCATCCAGTGAACCCAACTCAAAATCACGGTCAATAATTTGATGTATTTTCCTTTAGTTGTTTCCTGTCTACGTTTAGTGAGTTTCACGGTGGAGTTCACGTGCAGTACTGATTTCCGGCTTTTATTTTTACTGTGTTTTGTCCAAGAGACCTCTTTTTCCAGTCAAGAAATTTGAACACCTTTTCCTGACGATATACCTATTGCATGCTCTTTGTAGAATATTTAGGAAATATAGGTAAAGGGTTAAGATGTGTTCTATTTTATTTATTTATTTGTTTCTTGGTAAGAGTTTTATTGAGATACAGTTCACATATAAAGTTCACCTGTTTCAATTGTGCAACTCAACAGCTTTTAGTATATTTACCGAGTTGTGCGACCACCCCTATAATCTAACTCTAGCACATTTTCATTGTCTTAAAAAGAAACCTTGTCGTCCCCCCATTTCCCCTACCCTCCCTCCAGACCCCCTCAGTCCTAGGCAACTGCTAATCTACTTTCTATCTGTGTACACTCACCTAATCCAGACATTTTATGTTAATGGAATCATAAAATAGGTGATCTTCTCTGTCTCCTTTCACTTAGCACAGTTTTTTCGAGATTCATCCAGTTTGTAGCAGCGATCAGTATTTCCTTCCGTTTTCCGTCATTACTTATTTTTTTATGATTGCTTGATTATTTATTCTTGATTTATATATTTTATTTATTCACAAATCACAAAAATCACCCTTTTAAAATGTTTACTTATATATTTTGAGAGACAGCACAAGCAGGGGTAGGGGCAGAGAGAAGAAGCGAGCGAATCCTAAGCAGGCCCCACACTCAGCATGGAGACCCATGTGGGGCTCTGTCTCATGACTGTGAGATTATGACCTGAGCTAAAATCAAGAGTTGGATGCTGAAATGACCCAGCCACCCAGGCCCCCCAAAGTTGTTCTTTTTAAACACATGTTTTTACTTCTTCAGAGTATATACCTAGGAATGGAATTTCTGGGTCGTATGGTAATTCTGTTTAACCTTTGGATAGATCGCCAATCTTTTGCACAGTGACTGTACTATTTTACATTCATACCAGCCATGTGCAAAGTTATAATTTCTCCCATCCTTGCTGTCACTGGTTATTGTTCTTCTTTTTGATTGTATCTATTGTCGTGGGTATGAAGTGGTATACCATTGTGGTTTTGATTCGCATTCCCTAAGGATTAATGACGTTGAGCATCTTTTTATGTGCTTAGTAGGCATTCATATATCTTTTTTTTTTTTTTTTAGTTAAAAGCAGGCTTCATGCCCAGATTGGAGCCCAGTGCGGGGCTTGAACTCACAACCCCTGAGTTCAAGACCTGAGCTGAGATCAAAAGTCAGATGCTTAACCGATTGAGCCACTCAGGTGTCCCTCATATATCTGCTTTAAAGAAATGTTTATGCACATCCTTTGCCTATTTTTAAATTGTGTTATTTGTCTTTTTCTGACTGAGTTGTAGCTCTTTATATATTCTGGATATAAATTCCTTATCAGATAAAAGATTTTCAAATATTTTCTTCCAGTCAGTGGCTGTTTTGTTTTGTTTTTCATTTTATTTATGGTATTCTTTGAAACGCAAAGAATTTTAATTTTGATAAAGTCCAATTTATTTTTCTCTTTCGTTACTTATGCTTTTCATAGCATACCTAAGAAGCCACTGTCTAATTCAATGTCACAAAGGTATACAATTATGTTTTCTTCTAAGAATTTTGCAGATTTCCCTCTTACTTTTAGTTCTTTGGTCTATATTGAGTTAATTTTTGTATATGATGTGAGGTAAGAGTTCACATTATTGTTTTGCATGTTTGTATCCAGCTGTCCTAACAGCGTTTGTGCAAAAGACGATGCTTTCCCATTGAGTGGTGTTGGCTCTCAAAAATCAATTGACCATAAATGAGAGGATTGATTTCTGCACTGTTGATTCTCTTCCATTCATCTATATATCTGTCCTTATGCCAATGCCACTCTGTCTTGATTACTATAACTTTGTGGTAGGTTTTGACATGTGATCTGTTGAAGTTAACAAAACATCCAATTAAAAACAGCTTAAACTATATAAGGCCCTTTATTGTTTACATCTCATTGCAAGCCATCTGAATGTGGGCTGCTTCCAGCTTGGTTTCACATCTCAACAAAGTCAGCAAGAACCTAGGCTTTTCCTATACTTTTTTTTTTTTTTTTTATCTTTGCTGTCAACACATGTCCTCTTGGTCACAAGATAGCTGCTGTGGCCCAGAGCATTGTGTCTTCCTACAACAGTGCCCCAAGCAGGAATCAAGGAATATGCTGACAAAACTCTGTGTTCTTCCCTTTTTGTTTTCAGAGGGAAATCTTTTCCAGAACTCTTTAGAAGGCTTCACCGTATATCTTACTGACAGATGGGGTGTCATGCCTTCCCTCAGATCAATCATCGTTGATTCTAGGGGTATGGAAAATGAAGGCTCTGAAAAGGGGGATAGATGGTTGATGAACAGACAGCCGACACCATCTGTGGAAATATATAAACATGCAGAGAATAAACCAAAATGATCTGAAAGCCCACCAGACTGAGATGCTAATGGAATCTTTTTAGAGTGAGGAGATCTGCCTTAAATTTCTTTGGTGCCAGTTCCTTCAAAAGTGAAACTCCTGTTTTCTTCCTCTGTTATTGATTCAAGACCAAATGATGAAGTTCTTTTCTTCATTCCTTTCAAATACTGCCTAGAGCTCTCTGAACTCTTGATCTGAAGAATATACATCTGTTTTCTCAACTCTATAAAATATCCATAGGCTTTCAGCCTGTTAGCATGCAGCTTTCAGCTTCTTTCTCCTGTTGACAATCCATTTTGTAGTTGAGAACAAAATGTCACTCATGTCAACTTTCAGTTAATTTTAGAATAATAAGATAAAGTAAATACCTTTACATCTTTTTTCTTTCCTTCTTTTTCTTTTTTTTGGCATGCCAAACTTTGCTTTTATTTTGTTCTTACTGCTCAGGGCCAAATAGTCGAAATTCCTAGCAATAATCCTACCAAATCATTCTGTATTTTTTAGCAATAACAGGAAAATGATCTATTTTTTTTTATAACTTACTTGTTTGATGGCCAGAGTATACTGGTCTTGAAAGTTTTTACTACTTTGCAAGCCATTATCTTGGCTGATTTCTCTTATTTTGTTTTACTACAGTTATTGGCACATAGATAGTATGATTGATCTTTGGAGAGTCAAGATTCCTTACGTATCTTTTTGTTTTCCTTCTGTCATTTGTTGTATAGAAGTGAAGTTCCACTGGGTTTCAAGTAACTACTCTTAACTCCCATAAAAATGATTCTATTACTTTTCATCACAGAATTTCTTTTTCTTCTTATTGCTGTTTATTCTTACTTAAATTGGGTAAGTCCAAAGGGTGGGCATTTTGTCACATTCACTTCCTGGAGGAATACACAAGTCCCAGAGCCATTCATACCCTATAAACTGTAGTGTGAAGCCAAAGAAAATAACTTATAAGTGCAAAAGAAATTAACCTTCTGTCTCTCAAATTAAGAAGGATTGGAAAAATTAGCAGTATATCCTTTAAGATGCTTTCAAATGCTTTTCCCGCTGATCTTCAGCAAATTACCCAGCTTCTCTTTATCTCAATTTGTTTATCCATGAAATGGGGCCAGCAATGCCTTTCTCCCTTGGAGCTTGGGATAATACTGTGAGAATCAACTGATGCTCTATGTGGGGCTGCCTTTATTTATTTTGAACATAGGGTGCTATATAGACCAATTATTACTATTTTAAGTTTGTCCGTGATGGTGTGCATGTAAATTAAGTATAAATAAGAGGTGACAAATTATGGGGGTGAGAGGTAAGTCACAACATTGATCCTATTTCTTCTTCCAAAATGAAGATCAGCTCTTTCCCACTGATCCTATGTGGGCTTCTTGGGAACCAACATCCCCTTCAAGTGCTTTTCACATCGACACAAGATGACTTCTAAAATTTGACTTGGCAAGAGCTTCCAATATCTGTTCAATGGATTAACCAGTAAAAATGGATACAATGTGGAGTCTAGCATGTTGCTCCCTTTTTTGTACCTCATACAATAAAGATAGCACCGCTCCTTTTTCCTTTGAGGAAGAAGAATTTGGTTTAGTAAAATAACAGATGGGATTTTTGAAGAAGATGAGAAGGTTTGGTTTGGTTTCTTCCTTTTTTTTTTTTTTTTTTCCTCTAGGAGTGGAATGAGTTTGCCAAAGAGTAGAAGCTGGATAGATGCCTTAGTGCTGGATATTATTTAGTTTGTAGTTTGTAGTTTTTTAGATCTTTGTGAGGCCAAAAGCCATCCAGAGTCATGAAGGCAGCTGTAGAACTTAACCAGCCTCCTGGTCAGCCTTGACCAGGCTATTGGCAATAACGACTGGTTCCTTCCCTTTCAGGATTCTACTACTTCTGCCTACTCCCTTCCGTCTCCTCCTGCTTGAGTCCAAGACTAAAGCTCTCCTTGCTCTCTCAGCCAAGGGGAAGAGGAGAGAAAGCAGGAGTAGAGGGAAGAACAAGACCACGTAGCCTCTGGATCAAGTGGGATTGAAGCAGAACTTCTCTTCCCCTTACAAGCCCTCCTGCCTCCTCCTTGGGGTGAGATGGAGAAAGGGGAAGGTCAAAGAGACCCCCTGAGTGAGAAGCCTGACTCTGCACAGTTGCTTTGAAGGGGATATCTTCACCCACCAAACCCTCACCCTGCTCTGCAGGTTAATGCCCTGTGGTCCTGGTGGGATGAGAGACCTGTTGGTCTCCTTTGGCTTAGTTATGCAGACATTCCCACAAGCCTACCCTAAGCCTTTTCTTCTCACCCCTGGAATTCTGCAGCTGTCGCCCAGATGGGCTTCCCTGGCCCCCTACTGCTCAAGCATCCTCTTCCGCCATTTTACCTAAGCTCCACAAATCTGGGATCTGTATTGCCCTAGGGCCTTAGTTCTTTTTGCTCTTCTGCCTTGGAGGACTATTTGTGTCTCTTCCCGCATCACCTAGCTCTCTTCCATTCAACCCTTTGTCTCAGCTGCTGTTTCACAGCCTCAGAGACGCACTCCCTGACCCCGCCCCACACCGCCATCCTACATTACCTGTCTCCCTTATAACCCTTGCGGCAGTGCCTGCTTCCTCCGTATTTCTTGTTCCCTTGTCTGCCTTCCCCCCTCTACTCTAAGACCCACTTAGACAGAGATCATCTCTGTTTTGTCACAGTGCATTCTAGGTACTTAGTTCCCTGCCTGACACATAATGCAAACCCAGTACATAATTTTTTTAATGACCAAGACATACGTACTTGGGGAATGGATGAACTTCTTTCTGTATTCACTGTCGAGACAAACGGTCATTCATTTGTCAGTTCAATAAACAGTTACTGATTGCCTGCTATGTGCCAGCCCCTGGGGAGACAAATATGAATAAGACCCTTCCCCTATTTCCACCAGTGGTTTCTGAATGGGGGAAGTAGGTACCACCATACCTAGGGACAGTCACAATGTGTGCAGGCGTTTTTGTTGCTGGTATCGTAACGACTGGGAGCACTCCTGGGGATGTAGTGGGCAGAGCCCAAGGTCACAAAACATGTTCCAATGCATGGGGTTCTCCTGTACAGGGAGAAACCGTCCAGCCACGCCACCCCCACCTCACCTGCAGGGATTCCTGATAGAGCTTCCGGTCTAATAGAGAAAAGAGGAGAAAGGAGAAATATCCTGCTGCAAGAGAAACTTTGTAGCAGTGCATGGCCCAAGGGAGACATCAGTATTCCACCTTGGGGTCATTATGGGAATTTTTTTAATGTGCCAAAGAAGGGCTTCACCCCAGGTAAGGCCCTAATTTAAGTGAAACGATGAGGCTCCTGGGTGGCTCGGTCGGTTAAGCGTCCAACTTCAGCTCAGGTCATCATATCGCGTTCGTGAGTTCCAGCCCCACATCGGGCTGTCTGCTGTCAGTGCAGAGCCTGCTTTGGGTTTTCTGTCTCCTCCCTCTGTCCCTCCCCCACTCTTGCGCTCTCACTCTCTCTCTCAAAAATAAACATTTTTGAAAAATAAAAGTAAAAGAAATGAAATGATAAAACCAAAAATTAAAGTGCTAAAATATAGTTTGTGATGAAAATCACTGTTCCCCATTTTTAGGATAAATCACAAAAAGGTAAGTGAAAATAATAGAAAATGACATTCCAGTTCTTTCTCAACGGGCTTTGAGTTGATTATAGCTCTTTGTGAGTGCATGAAAACCATTATAAAATGATTGCTGTATCCTTCCCCAATCTGCCTTTTTGGGGGACTATCAAGAGGAAAGAATGTTTCCCTCAGTGAAAGTCATGTGAGAGGAAGACCAGGGTATATAGCATTTAATTAGACAAGGGATCATCAATCCTTGCAGGACCGACACGTTGGGCAGGAGAGTTCTTTTTTGTGGAGGCCGTCCTGGGCATTGTAGGATGTTAAGCAGCATCCCTGGCCTCTACCCACTAGACGCCAGTAGCCTCCTCTCTCTCAGTTGTGACAACCAAAAATGTCTCCAGACATTGCCACATGTCCCAGAGGGAGGGATGCAAAATTTCCCCTGATTGAGTGCCATTGAACTAGACCTTGTTTTCATCCCCCTCAGGCCCGATGTCAGACGTTCAGAGTCTATCAGAATTTAGCCATACTGGCTTTTCAGGTATGTAGACAGTACAGCTTAAAAATGTCCACTGACAGTGAACTCTGTCTTTTTGATGGGCAGAGGGGACCATTGGAAGCTGCTATGTTACCAACTGGCTATCTCTTTCTAGAGACAGGAGTTGGCATTTTGTGTTGTCTTTCTGGCATCGTGCTCTTCTTCCTGCTAATTGCTCAAAGGAGAACTCCAGGAGCCTCAGGGATAATGACAATTTCTCTTTTACCTCTGTAGCCGAACTCTCAGGTGTCTGAGTAATGCTGTCACCCGAAGCATCTCTTTAAGTCTCCAGAGAGAGCTGCAGGAAATTACAGTGTATTGCAGAGAACTCTGATGTTAAAGAGGAAGGAAAGTCCTCAGAAAGAAAGGAAAGAAAGAAAGAAAGAAAGAAAGAAAGAAAGAAAGAAAGAAAGAAAGAAAGAAAGAAAGAAAAAAGAAAAGAAAAGAAAAGAAAGGGCAAGATAATTTTGAAGCAGGCTTGATTTAGCTCCCTTCCCACTGGAAATTTTAGACCAGCTTCAAGGGTGTGTGCCTGGGATCTGGTCTGTCCCATGTGGTTAGTCCATTTTAAGAATGATGCCACACTTGGGTCGCTCTTTGCTCCACTGCTGCACATCTGGGTTCAATTGTTCCCCCCACTTCCCTCCCATTGGTACCTGGTGTGGAGGAACTTGACCTTCCTTCCTTCTTGTCCTAGAACTTCAAATCTCTCCTTCCACAGGAGAGGAAAGCTGTTTGGCTTAGAAGCAGCATCAGTGTTGACATTGGTGGCAACAAGATGTCTTGTCTTGTCTTGCATTCAGCTCTGAGTGTCCACCAGCTCTCCAAGTCCCCAGGGAAAGTTGGCTGTGCTGGGGAAGACCGAGCTTCAAAAAGCTTTTTGGGAACTCAACTTTTTTTTTTTTTTTAATGTTTATTTATTTTTGAGAGAGAGACAGAATGTGAGCAGGTGAGGGGCAGAGAGAGAGGGAGACACAGAATCTGAAGCAGGCTCCAGGCTCTCAGCTGTCAACACCGAGCCCGACGCAGGGCTCGAACCCACAAACCGCGAGATCACAACCTGAACCGAAGCTAACCGCCTAACTGAGCCACCCAGGCGCCCCTGGGAACTTGACTTTAGACCTATGCACAAAGAGAGAACAGTCCCGGTTTCTAGAGCATCTCTTGTGAGAGCATGGTGTCATGAGACAGAGATAATTGACCTGTTGGAGGTTTTATTCTGGTATTCCCTTTGCTGCCCGACATTTCCGAGAATACAGTCATGCTGCATCATTAAAAAAATAAATATACCACAACCATTCACTCATACTAATATGCCACTTTTGAAGTTCAGTAGTTTTCCATTAGAATGATGACATTTTCATTTTCAAACCAAGTTCAACTTCTTTTGATTCCATAAGACCTAGTATATTCTGATTTTGTATAAACACCGTGACTATTATGTTGGGAAATATCATCAGAATGCTAATACTAATGAGCCCATAGAGGAACTTACTGTGAAGAATTGTTTCCAAATCTTGGAACAGGTCTTGTGTCCAGTGAACTAACCAAAAACTCTTAGGTGATTTTATTAGTAATAAAAAGAAGTAAAAAGTAGTAAAAGAAATGTCATTTAAAAGTTTCGTGATTATGGGCACTTCAAAAACAATAGGCACTTTGAGAACTCATTTTGTGTTCTGACTGATTGAGTTTCAACTGAATTAAGATTCCAAAGGCACATTTGAAACCTGAAATAAAGCTGATTTACTTGTCGATAATCTGTCCTGAAGCCTTCTGAGCTAGTTCAGGAGACAGGCTTTGGCACCTTAACTTTCTGCCACTTAATAGCAAAGATTACAGCCCAGGTGTGAAACCATCAATAAAATACAGACAATTGTCCTACAGATGGATTCTGGGGGGAAAAAAACAACATCCTGGAATTTGCTCTAGTGCTTTTGCTGTAAGAAATGTCATATAGGGGCACCTGGGTGGCTCTGTTGGTTAAGCGGCTGACTCTTGATCTGGCCCAGGTCATGGTCCGCGTTGGTGAGTTCAATCAAGCCCAGCATCAGGCTCTGCACTGACAGTGCAAGAGCCTACTTGGGATTCTCTCTCTCCCTCCCCCTCTCTCCACCCCTCCCCCACCACTCACACTGTCTTGGCCTCTCTCAAAATGAACATTAAAACAAAACAAACGTTATACTATTATATGCGACTGAAATGTACACATATTCTAAAGGAAAATAGACACTGGTGGCATATGAGGCTCCTTGAGGGCTTTTTCCCAAATGCCTTAGGCAATATCAGTTCCTGGGGGAGAACGTAAAAAAACAAAAACAAAAACAAAAACCATTAATTATCTGGTGACTTCATGAGTGGTCAAACAATTTCCTTCAGTTTGAAGTCGAGCATAAACTACCTGTGCTGTTTTGTGCTGGCAACTGCTGCTAGACATATCCAGAGGCCGAATTCTCCAGAACCAAATCAGGGATTCTCCTGTGAGCATGATTTCCCAGCAAATAATAACTGGAAGCTATCTGCTAAAGACCAAGAACACTCTTTGTTTTTCTCGAGAACGGACTGCTGCATTGGAATTAGCACAGTGTGAAGGTGAGGGAACCTGCCCTCTGGCTGGCAACAACAGGCGGGTGTCATTTTCGTGGAGACCCTCAAATTAGAAGCCAAGGCAAGTTGTGCAGGCGCGCGCACACTGTTGCTCTGAGACCGTTGTCTTCATCTCCTGCCTCCAGCACAACCAAGGAGACGTTCAGGGCTGTCCCCCAGGGAAGTGAGGTCCCAAGGGATGCTTCGGAGGATTTTTTTTTTCCTCCTGCATCTGTGGCTGCCCAGAGGTATTTATCAGCGTGTACAGTGTGTACAAAGACCCTGTAGTGTAAAGTGAGATGCTCCCCAAAGCGGTTTAGGAGGCTCAGCCTGCTGCTGTGTGTGCGTGTGTGTGCGTGTGCGTGCGTGTGTGCGTGTGTGTGTGTGTGTGTGTGTCTGCAGAACGCGCAAGCAAGAGCGCTGAAATGCAGCTCTCCTCTCTGCCTGCAAAGAGTCGCTCCACTTTCCCCTCTGCCCAGCGCACTCGGGGAGCGCCAGGGGGAGTCCTCGCCGGCCAGGGCTTCCCGCGCCCCGGGAGCGCCGAGGGCTCGCCTGGCGGAGCTTAGCGCAGCTCGCTCGGCGCTGCCAGCCAGCAGAGCGGGCGGGGGTGGACACTGGGCTTCTGTGTGCCAGCCGCAGCCGTTGGCTGGCGGGCGCCCAATCCCGGGGCATGCCGCCGGAGGCTGGCCGGGACGCACGGTGAGAGACGAGTTTGGTGGAAGGCTTGACCCCCAGGCTGCCCGCAGAAGCCGGCGTCGGGAACCTAGGCGGTCGGGCCGCCACGGTGGGGGCTTGCTGCGCTGCAGCGGCGGGGAGCCGGGCAGCCCCGGGGTCCCAGGGAGGAGGCGGCATGGCTTCGGTGTTCATGTGTGGAGTGGAGGACCTGCTGTTCAGCGGCAGCCGTTTCGTGTGGAACTTGACCGTGTCCACGCTGCGAAGATGGTACACGGAGAGGCTGCGGGCTTGCCACCAGGTGCTGCGGACGTGGTGCGGGCTGCGGGACGTGTACCAGGTGAGCCAGGGCGCGCGGCGCCCCAGGGCCCTTGCAGGATGCCAGGCGCTCTTGGGAAGCCGGTTCCACCTGTATGATTTTATTCTCTCTCTCTCTCTCTCTCTGTCTCCACCTCTCTCTTTCTTTAAAACTCCTAGCGGGCTGCTTGGCTCCTGGGTCAATTTTCAGCAGCTGTGGATAACTGTTGCCTGACAAAGCTCGTGGATTGTCCCCCGTTGGGCTCGGGGGCACTTGCGAGTTCCTACCAGCATTTGCAGACGTCTGTTACAGAGTGATGGTGTACTGCCTGGCACTTAGCTAAGAAAGCTGTGGCTTTGCAGCAGAAGGTCTGCCCGAAGCGACTTTGACATTCAGACGATCCCTTCTTTTTCTTGTATTGGGGGTGGGGTGGGGGTGAGCATCTCAGGATCAGCCATGTCACACCAATTTACCATCAGAGGGGCCTTGGTGGGTTTTCATTCTTTGTATTTCAGTTTTCCATCAGGCAGCCCCACATTGCAAGGCAGAGCCAGGAAAAGCTGATTCTGTGTCTACTGGCTTTTGGAGGAAGGACAGCAAATTGTGAATACTTTGCAGGAGGAGGATGGCTAGGGGAGGGAGGGGTGGCCTGGCTGATCGTTGTCAGAATGCTTACATTTGGATTTAGTCCCCTCACACAACACAGCCTCTTTATTTCTCTGCTAGGTCCCATCCTGCAGACAAAAAATGCAGCAACTTTATTCAACTGGGAGACCGTTCATCTTCTCTGGGGACTAAAGCTTCCCTGGATTTTTTTTTTTTTTTTTTTTGGACAGTCATTTGTGGGTTTAAATAAAGTCCTCTGCTTGGGTTGTTAATATCTTTGAGGTTAAAAAAAAAAAAAAACTACATTGCATTTAGGAAGATTAAGCCTGGTGTTTGCTATAGGAATATATCATCATGTTTTCTTTCCTGAGATGTGGAAAGAGCTTTGTTGCAGTTCCTGGCTCCCCCTACTCTCACCCCCTTCCCACTATGGCTATAATTGTATCTCATTGTATCTCATTGTATTGTATCTCATTGTATCTCATTGTATCTCATTGTATTGAGTCCTATATGGGATCGGAGCCTCTGGTTTTGACAGGCTGTAGTCTTTCATCAATCAAGCAAAATTAAAAGATCGGCTCTGGGGGTTAAACTGTGGGCGTGTAAAGAATCAGCATCCCCTCGTCATCCTTGATGTCCGTATCAGCCTTGTTAAAATGTGAGGAACATTTGCTTCTTGCTTTCACGACTCCTACTTTGGGTAATATGTCTCTGATGTTTTGCAGTTTGTGAGAATCCCACAGCCAGGCTGAGAAGCGGGGCAGCATGTGGGGGTTTGAGAGTAGTATGGAGCTGTGGTATAGATCCCATCTGGCTACAGTCCATGGATCACCTGGCATTTCGGAGCCTGAAGTGTCTGCCTTTGGGGAAATCATTGTTGCGTTGGTCTGTAGGAGAAGTGACCCCGATAGAGTTTTGTTTTTGCTTTTTAAGGTTGGAGAAACTTTTAAAAGGAGAACACAAGTATTGGAACCAACCAGACAGCCTTTATGTGTCTCTCCCCAAGTTCAGGGGAGCTATAGTTTATCTCTTTGCGGTCAGTGACCAGATAAAAAATGGAGGTTCCAGGATCTGGAGACCCCATGGACTCTTTATAAGTTTTATCAATAATTATTTTTAAGAAGCACAGCAACTTGAAGGATTATCCTACTAAAGTGAAGATTTTCTCTTCTTTAAATGGATGGGGACTGAGCCAATACCCTCTCATGATAATAAAAAAGGACATCTAAAATAATGATAAGTGGAAAATGATCTCTAAGTTTAGAGTTTCCTGTACATGAGAAAAGAATTTTTAGAATATTTTAAAACTTGCAAGGACCATAGATTTCTTAATTGCACAATATAAACTAATTGCTAGCAAAGAAACACCATTTTTGGGACGCCTGGGTGGCTCAGTCAGTTAAGTGTCCGACTCTTGGTTTCGGCTCAGGTCATGATCTCATAGTTTGTGAGTTCGAGCCCTGTGTCAGGCTCTGTGCTGATGGTGTGGAACCTGCTTGGGATTCTCTCTCTCTCTTTCTCTCTGTCTCTCTCTCTCTCAATAAATAAATAAAATTTTTAAAAACTTAAGAAAAAGAAACACTATTTTCATTAATGCCTTTTAAATAATGATCAAGAAAATAGTCATTTAAATTATATAGAACGTGGGGCGCCTGGGTGGCTCAGTCAGTTAAGCGTCCGACTTCGGCTCACGTCATGATCTCGCGGTTCGTGAGTTCAAGCCCCGCGTTGGGCTCTGTGCTGATGGCTCAGAGCCTGGAGCCTGTTTTGGATTCTGTGTCTCCCTCTCTCTCTGACCCTCCCCCGTTCATGCTCTGTCTCTCTCTCTCTCTCAAAAATAAATAAACGTTAAAAAAAATTTTTTTAAATAAATAAATTATATAGAACTGAAAGGCAGTATAATAAAGTAGTTAATACCTTAGGCTCCAAGTTCGAGAGACATAGGAATAAATCCGACCTCTGCCTACACTTGATCATGAGTAAGTTACTTACCCTTAGTATGCTTCAGTTTAATCATGCATAAAATGGGAAATATGATAGTGCTAATCACAGAGTTTGATAAAAGAATTAATTGACACAAGATATTTAGCCCAGTGCCTAGAGTTTAGGAGACATTCAACAAATGTTATCTGCTCTGTCATTTTAGAAACCCAACTCATACTAACCTACAAATTAAAAAGAAGGCACTTTTGACACAACTGAGAAGTCTAGCAGTTGGATGAACTTCAGGTATGGTTTGATCAGAGCACTATACTTGTTGCCCATGATTCTTCCAGTCTTGTTCGTGTGTTGGCTTTTTCTTCGGTTGGTTTCTTCCATCATGATAGCAGATAGCTGCAGCAGTTCCAGGGCTTAGATCCAGATATCAACCCATTCAGGAAGAAAGAAAACTTCTCATATCCACCAGCTATCAAAAAAAAAAAAATTCCAGTTTTCACTCTGATGGGTTAACTTAGGGACGGTGCCCACCCCCAATGCCATGCACTGAATGGCACAGGGAATGGGATTATAATTCAGGCATTCTCAATGGGAGTGACATGACCCCCAAGAGGCAAACATTGTTTCTTAAAGGTAGGAGGGTGGCACAAGAATCTTACTCTTTTTTTGTGTATAGAGCACGGATGTACATAGAATACCTAAACAGATATACAGGATTCTACTGGCATTAGAATTTGCAGGGGGAGGAGGTGACTAGCAAACAAAAAAGTATCTAAAAGGCTCCTTAAAAAGATGATCGTGAGGGGCGCCTGGGTGGCGCAGTCGGTTAAGCGTCCGACTTCAGCCAGGTCACGATCTCGCGGTCTGGGAGTTCGAGCCCCGCGTCAGGCTCTGGGCTGATGGCTCAGAGCCTGGAGCCTGTTTCCGATTCTGTGTCTCCCTCTCTCTCTGCCCCTCCCCCATTCATGCTCTGTCTCTCTCTGTCCCAAAAATAAATAAACGTTGAAAAAAAAATTAAAAAAAAAAAAAAAAAAGATGATCGTGAATAAAACTGTTGAGAAACACTAATTACACTGATTGGCTTAGACCAGTGGGAGAGCAGACCCATTTGTGAAGCTGGGAGTGAAGTTGGTCCCAGGCAGACCACACAGCTGCCAAACAGTGGGGGAGGGTCAATGCTCAGTTGAGCTGCAATCAGCAATGCCCCCTACACTTGAATTATTAGAACCTCAAATCTAGAGCTCTCTAATATAATAAAGATTAATGGCAAATATATTTCTAAGTATTTCGCCGCTGTAATTTGAGTTAAAGGGGTGGGGGCTCATCATTAGAATACCTTATTGCTGGGGCGCCTGGGTGGCTCAGTCGGTTGAGTGTACGACTTCAGCTCAGGTCACGATCTCGCGGTCCGCGAGTTCGAGCCCCGCGTCGGGCTATGGGCTGATGGCTCAGAGCCTGGAGCCTGCTTCCGATTCTGTGTCTCCCTCTCTCTCTGCCCCTCCCCCATTCATGCTGTGTCTCTCTCTGTCTCAAAAATAAATAAACGTTAAAAAAAAAATTTTAAAAAGAATACCTTATTGCTATCCCATAATTACAAATTCTAAAGCATGAAGGGGAGTGTTCAGTGGTACTGTCCAGTTTAGTGACAAATGGACTGGAAACACCACAGGGTTACATATTTCACTGAACTCAGTTTTTTATCATCTTGACGATAGAAAGGTGTCATCTTTCTTGCTTCTAGTCTGAATAGTCTGGTTTGTAAGGAAATCTGGGCTCAATCACGCCAGAGAGAAATAAGGGTGGTGCGGGAGATATCCATTACATGAAATACCTGACGGTTCCCTGGGGGTGTTTTGTTTATTTATATACTATACGTGAAATAAGATCTCCCACCTATTCATAAAGGAATCTGGCAACAACGTTATTGCCTGGCTGGCACAGCCGTGAAGGCATCATTTCTTTGGAATTGAACACTTCCTCTACATCTAGATATTGGAGAGGCAGGAGACTTAATTTGCCAAAAGCTATGAATAATTAAGGCGCTAGCTATAAGGCATTTCTGTAGTAACGCGACTAAATAAAAAGCAGGCTGAAGCGGCACTGAGGCTGCCTTTTAACAAAGACTTACTTTATGCGTGAAGCTTTGAATTTGGTTAAAGTAGCAGACTGAAACATTCACCTTCAATTTGGGGCTAAACCTTAAAAGCTGATTCATCAGCCGTATATCTATCCTGCTGATATCTTGCCTGGATGGGTTCTGTTATAGCAATTAATTAGGGTTAACAAACAACTGAAGTAGAAAATGGTGGGAGAATGTGGTTGAAAAAAAGATCAACACCCTTTGCTTTTTATTAAGCATGACATGTTCTAACAAAGGCCTCAGCTTGTTTCTTGGGATTAAGCTGTCCCCTCATCCCCAACACCTCAAAGCTAGAATTTCTTGCAAACTCTGAATGGAGTCATTGCCTTCCAGCAGGAGGTAACTTAGACAGAATTTGAGATATTCAAGTGACCATAAGAGGCCGGGTCAGCTCCCCTGTGGCAGGCAGTTGGCACTGAGTGGGGAGCATACAGTTCAGAACAGCAGAGGCTATAGACTCAAAGTTTAGCAAATTTGACCTTGACCAAACCGCTTTCCCCCCTTGAGCCTCCTGGGTATAAGGGGAGAACTGTAGTACCTGCATTATGAACAGGATGAAAAATTCATGAGATAGTATCTGTAACACTAAATGCCCTTCCTGATATAAGCAAATGCTCAATAAATGTTAGCCCTTGGGTATGTACCGTACTTAACAGCAGACCCGTAGAAGGTACTTGATAAAGTAGCACCGGGTATTACTATTATTTTTTTTATAAGTGATACTAGTTCTCTGGAAAGTACATTCCCATCTTTTTTTTTTTTTTTTTTAATTTTTTTTTTCAACGTTTATTTATTTTTGGGACAGAGAGAGACAGAGCATGAACGGGGGAGGGACAGAGAGAGAGGGAGACACAGAATCGGAAACAGGCTCCAGGCTCTGAGCCATCAGCCCAGAGCCCGACGCGGGGCTCGAACTCGCGGACCGCGAGATCGTGACCTGGCTGAAGTCGGACGCTTAACCGACTGCGCCACCCAGGCGCCCCCATTCCCATCTTTACAGGCAAGGATGTTCACTGAAAGAGACTGTGGTTTCCCACAGCGTGTGTAGGGTGGGCCTTGGGTATTTTTTCTTGTCTTCACACAGTAGACCCACATTTTAAGCCATACAAAAACTCTAGGAAATACAGGCAGCTCCCATTAGGGTCGCTAAGGAAATAATCTCTCTTTGTCCGACACTTTGATGATCCTGATAACAAATGAACTTTGCATCCCACCGCATTGGCAGGAAAAGACCAACGCCCCCAAAAGGCAGGTTCCCCATTGAGCATTCAGTGGCCTGTGTGCTTCAAACCCTGTATATTTTGCTTGTCCCCACCCTTCACTCTCCACATTACTCTGAGTTACACAGACTAGAAGAGGGGCTGACAAACTGTGACTCACAAGAGAAAACTGTCCTGTCTCTCGTTTTTGCAAATAAAGTTTATTGCACACACAGCCTTCTGTTTTTGTAAATAAAGTTTTATTGGCACACAGCCCTGCTCACCCATTTGCTTGGTGTCTATGGCTGCTTTTGCATTACAGTGGCAGAGTTGAGTAGTTGTGACTTAACTACTTACAGTCAGGTAGTTCATACAAAGATGGTATTGGCCACAAAGGTGAAAATACTTACTGTCAGCTCCTTTACAGAAAAAGTTCAACAGTTCCCACACTAGAAAAAAAAGCAATGTATTGGGTACAGAATGCTAGAGGGGAAAAGGTCCAGACTTCAGTCATAGAAAAAATAGAACTTGAAGGAATATGAAAGAATTTTCTCATCAAAAACTTAGTCACCAGGAAAATAATAAATAAATATTCAGGATGAATGTTCAGTTTACCTTTACGAGGTCCTTTGTTGTAGAACATGATTGGAGTTACAGATTGACTCGTTTGTTTGTTCATTTATTTGTACCTAAAATAATGATCAGAGTGCTTACCCCATCCCTGCTACTGTCCCAAGGTGTCAGCCACACAAGGTCAAGATAGGCGTTTTTCCTGACGTCAAGAAATCTATTGTCAAGGAGGAGAGACAGATAAGGAAATGAAACTCTGTGGGAGGCCCTTGGCCAAGGTGCTCTAGGCACACTAGTGGAGGGAATCTAAGTCAGACTGGAGAAAAGCAAAAAGGGAGAGGAAGAGCCAAGGAGGCTTCCTGGAGGAGGCAATTCTCAAGCTGAGGTTTGAGGGGAAAGTAGGAGTTGGATAGATGAAGAAACGCAGAAGGGCATTTCAGGCATAGGAAAACATGGCTTTGGTGGAATTATAAACAGTTTTTTTTTAAATTTTTTTTTTTTCAACGTTTATTTATTTTTGAGACAGAGAGAGACAGAGCATGAACGGGGGAGGGGCAGAGAGAGAGGGAGACACAGAATCGGAAGCAGGCTCCAGGCTCTGAGCCATCAGCCCAGAGCCTGACGCGGGGCTCGAACTCATGGGCTGCGAGATCGTGACCTGAGCCGAAGTCGGACGCTTAGCCAACTGAGCCACCCAGGCGCCCCTATAAACAGTTTTTTAAGGCCGATGGGGAGAGAGGGCAGGAGCAGGGGAGAGAAAAAGAGCGAGTCGGAATCAGAGGCAGAGATTTTGATTGAGAGTAACATCTGAATTTGAATGATCTTTTACTTTAGGATTTTGATATTTTTCTGCAGAACTTCGGGGGCAGGGGAGAGGTTGATTTAGCAGTATCACTGGCAGCAGTGAGGCTGACAGATTTGGGAGAGGGTGACATAATGGAGGCGGGAAAGGAAGGGGAGCTAGGGGGCTGCTGCAGTGACACAGGTGTATAGGTCAGGATAGGCTAGGTTTTGCCATGGCAACAAACGGCCCCAGTATCCTAATGGCTTAAAGAAGTAAAGGTTTGTTTGTGGTTCACACTACCGTCCAATCACAGGTTGTCCATTAGCTCTGCTCATCACTGTCACTTAGACTCACAGAATGTTCTTTCACGTTGCCAGTTACCATGATGGAGAGTGAAGAGCTCCTCGGGACTTGGCACTGGCAACTAAATGCTTGGCCTCTAAGTAGCTCCTGTGACTTCTTGCGGGTCCTTGGTCAGAGCTGATCAGTCACGCACTCAACTGCAGGGGCCAGGTAAGCAGTCCTACCCTGGAACAGCGTGAATGCTGATGCAGATTTGGTTCCTGAAACAAATTAACGAGCAGGAAGTTTACCAGAGAGCTCACTGGGATCAACACCTGTAGAAGGGAATAGAAAGAAGCAGGAGGAGCAGAGGAGAAACGGGGCTGTAATTCAGGCTCAGCAATGCCTTCAGCTGCCCTCATGGGTAGCTCTGGAACTGAGAGTTGTCCCCATTTGGAACAAGAGGGCTGTTCTTCCCTCCCACCTACATCAACACGTTGTTGGCAGTAGACTGCCCTTGAGAACGCGGAGTGACCTTGACCTTGAGGTAGGCAGCTCTATAAGGGAGGGCAATCCCCAGAGGGAGCTGAGAGCTGTCAGCTTAGAATGTTCCTGGTAGCTGAGGGAATAAGTCTGGGCAGCACATCATGGGGTCTTCTGCAAATGCCTGCCCAACAGGTGCCGGGATCAAAGCCTGAACTGAGGAAGGACCCACAGGAAGGAAGTGGAAAGTAAGGATTGCGTTGACTTAAAGGATGTGGATGGAATCTGGCTTCAGGACACAGTCTCACTCTCAGGGCAGCCTCCTGATTGGATCCTACACTGTTGAAGGGATTGGGCAGCCATGGAGTCAGTTAACAGCAGCAACACATACAGAAAGGAGAGAAAACTTGGCAGATAAATGAAATACGAGTCTCCTTATCGCTGAGCAAATTCATCTCCCACCTTTTCTGGTAACCAAAGACTAGGGTTTTAGGGCAAGGAACTGAGATGTGAAGATACCCCAAAACTGAGAAGGAAAGCGGTCTTAATGTTCTAGCCCATCACTTGACAGAAGTATACTTCTGAAAGACTGTGTTATTTAAAATCGACGAAATCAGTCTCACTATCTTTGAAAAGCATTTCGGAGCCTTTGTCGTCCAGCTTGAGAAACACCAAGTTAAAGACTCTCCTGCCTTTCAGATTGGTGTTTGTTTTTCCTCCTACCGTCCTTTCTCGGTGGAGTTGCAGCACTGAGTAACTTCCTGTTTATCCCCCTCTTCTGTTTATTTTGAACCTTGGCTTTGTGATGTCTGATTTGGAGGCTATGGAAAAGTGTGAAGGATTCGAATAGGAAATCAGACCTGTAGTTCTAAACTTTACAGCAAGATGATATGACATCAAGCACAGAAAGGAGGCAGAAAATTAGACCCTCATGAAAAAAATTAAAATTGCCATCTCTATGTAATTACACATATGTGTGCCTCTAGGTGTTCATATGTAACAGATAAAGATTCTGGCATCCTTGAAAATAAACTTGACTTGAAAGAGGCTGATGAATGCGATAAATAGTACCATTTTCCCCCTAATGTCCTAATCTTTTTTAGTCTCTTGAATTTTGTGTTTGGGCAAACCTTGTTGATTAAATAACTATTTTTCCCTAACTGGTGCTTTTATGTAGTGTCCCTGCCTTGACTAATAGCTACTAATTATGTAGCAGCCGCTGTGTGCTGAGTCTTCTGCTCGGCACTTTAATTGCGTTATCTTAAAACAAGACAAAACAAGACCAAAACCTCTGAGGGTTTTTTTTTTTTCAATATACGAACATATAAAAGATAGTATGAGTAAAAAAGCCATGCACCCACCACTCGGTTTTAAGACATCTTAATATTTTGCCATGTTTGCTTCAGATACTTTTTGAAAATGTAACCAAACTATATAGAATCAGTTGAAACCACCCTCGTACTTTTCCTCTCTCCCTAAAATCCTACCGCGAAGTTCATGTGTCTCATTCCTGGGCATGTTTTGATAATTTTGACACCTATGTTTGTATCTATAAATAGATAACCCTTCTATGTTTGTCAAATTTATAGAAGGATATATCATTCTACTGCCTTATTATTCTCTCAACAAGCTTTTGGGATTTATCTCTAAATTCATTTTATATTTAAATTTTTTTTTTCAACGTTTATTTATTTTTGGGACAGAGAGAGACAGAGCATGAACGGGGGAGGGACAGAGAGAGAGGGAGACACAGAATCGGAAACAGGCTCCAGGCTCTGAGCCATCAGCCCAGAGCCCGACGTGGGGCTCGAACTCACGGACCGCAAGATCGTGACCTGGCTGAAGCCGGACGCTTAACCGACTGCGCCACCCAGGCGCCCCTCTAAATTCATTTTAATCCCTATATTCCATCGCATGAATATAACCAATCTTTTGTTGATGGATACTTAGGCTGCATACAATTTTTCACTCTCTCAAAAGACAATAGTGAAAAGTTCTGTATTTGTTTCCTTGGGCTTATGATCAAGAACTTCTCCAATGTATGTACAGAAGACTTTTAGCTTTATGAGATGTTGTGTCTTATCTTTGTCCTTGTAACAACTCTACAAGATGATATCATGAACCCCACTTTATTGGTTTTATATACTTATTAACTAATAAGTCATGGTGCTGGAATTTGAATGGAGTTCTGTCTGATTCCAGTGCTCAGCCTCTTGCCACTGACTTGCTACTTTATTTATTAAGAGGTAAACAGCACATAAAGATAGAGTCTTATCAATTTATTAACTTAGTCTTTCACTCAAACAAACATGGGGTGGAAACATAGCCTCGTGCTTTAAAATGAAGTCCGTGCACTCAAACTGCCTGAATTCAAATTCCTAACTCACCTTTTTTAGCCATGTGAGTCCTGAGACTGATTTTTTGGGCTGTAAAATATAGATAATTAGAGTATCTCACTTAAAGCGTTTCTCTCCTGGGAGCACGGTAGAAATTAAACATTGGTATTGTCAGTAAATATTGTTAGATATATGTGGGGGTAGATGGTTGGTTGGATGGGTGCATGAGTGCCTGGTAAATAGTCATCTTTATAGGTTCAGTGTTTTCAGTTTCTTATTTATGTGAATAACCATTGGAACCCCTAAAGTCTGCAGAAGCCTTGGATCCTCCCTCCTCCTCTCCGCATTACGAAGCTATTAAACTTTCCTCTTCTCGACCCTGAACCCTAGACTCTTACGCACGAAGGCTATGGAACCCCACTGACCGCTGTCTTTCTCATCTGTGTAAGCTCTCCTTTGATATGACCCTGAGATTTGCAACTGCTAAGGAGACCCAGTTATTACAAGCATCATGCTACCCTTGGGTAATGTAGCCAGCAAATATTTTTACAGAAATGAGTTTGTCTCATTAAAATGTGATTAGATGCTTATTATCTGAGAGAGAAAAGGGCCTTGATAAAATAGGGAAATAGAATGAGCTGTAGTTAGCTGGACCCGGTAAAATCAAGGCTTCCTGACTTAGCAGCTGTGTGACCTTGAGCCAAGCTGCTTAATTGCTCTGAGCCTGTTTCTTTACCAATACAAAGATAAAATAATACTCACACTTACATGGTATGAAGGTTAAAAATAACATGGGTTGAAAAACTTGATCCTAAGCTTAATGTTATCATACTAGGAGTTATGAGTGCAAAGTCTGACCAGGATGTAACTCCAGACACTTTTCATTTAATAGCTGTGTGGCATGGGCAAATTATGGGACCTCTCTGTGCCTCTCTTGTCCCCTAACTCTTCTCCAGTGACACTGGCCTCCCTGCTGTGGCTTAAGCCCACCAAATGCGTTCCACCCTCAGAGCCTTTGCCCTTGGGTTTTTCTCTGCCTGGAACCTGGGGTTTTCTCTTTTCCTCCTCTCCACCCCAGACTAAGAGGCCACCCCTGACCTTTCTCTTATCCTGCTTTATTTTTCTTCCTAACCCTATTGCCACCTAATGTTAGAACTTTATTTAGACGCTCACTGGTGTCTGCCCAACCAGAACATTAGCTGAAGACGGGCAGGGACTTGGCTTTGTTGGCTGTAGTGTCCCCAATGCCTGGAACCTAATCTACCCTTCGGAGATACTTGTTGACTAAATGAACAAAGGAATCTGCTTCACACTTTAAGAAGCTCACTCTAGCCACTCTGCGGGGAGTGTCTAGGGACGGGTAAGACAATTACGAGGCTGTTTCTAATGTCCAGTGAGACCTGCTGGGGACCTGGGTAGGAGTGACGGCAGCCTGTGGTGTAGGGAGATACCAAGAATTCGGAGGAGGCAAAAAGTAGCATTAGGGGAACTCTGTCCAAAGGGAATGTTTGCGGTCTATATAGTTGAGGAAACTTCATGCAAGGAAAAAGCCGTGCAGGTAGAAATGTATTTGTGTGTGTATGTTTATTGCTTTTCCTTATTGAAAATAGCCCCCAGCCAACGTAAGTATTGTAGCTTGAGAATAAATTTGTTTGGGTTCTCTGACGTGTTCTGTGATGTGCCTCTGGTTCCAGTTCATTCAAAAAGCAGTGTTTGAGATCGGAGACTAGGCTATTCCCTCCAGGGCCTGTGAAAACGGGCTCGCCCAAGGACCCTAGCTTGTGTGGACGGCCAGCTTGCAAGTCCCGGTCTGTGCCCAGCCCAGGGTGGGGAAGTTGGCAGTTTCTGCAGCTCTTGTCAGCTCTGTCAAGTGATCGCTGTTTCCTGTGCCCAGCCCTGTGGTTAGGTTCTGGAAGGTGCCCTGTGTTGCCTGACCAATGCTGACAGACACTTCAGACGTTGTGCTTTCTTTTTTTTTTTTTTTTTGGCTTGCTGTGGACGGCTCATCATTCTGACCCTGTCTCGTGTCATGCCCATCCATTGGAGTTACGGATAGAAGGAAGGACCCTCTGGATTTGCCTGGTTTCTTGGGAGACAAGAAAAAAACAACAACATTTTTTTTTTCTGGTCTTCATTAGTGTTTAATTAAAAGCTTGCTTTTCCCTAGGTCTTTGGCCGTGTCCAGGCTTTTTAAAATTCTGCAAGCACAGACAATATAAAGAGAATTTGACCCTTTGAGTTACAAGAGCTGCTTATTGTGTCTAATTATCAACCTCAAATAACGACAGAATCATAAGCCCCAGCAGAAAAAGTAATACTAGGAATTTCCCAAATAATTCCTGAAGGAAAAGTGCATCTACCTTTAATAAATACTCTAATACCAGTTTTTAAAGGAAATTAATGTTTTAAATTTGAAACAATCTGGTCAGGGTATAAAGAGTCTTAACTCTCAACTCATATTTAAATTGATGGGCTTCTTTCTTCCTTAACTTTTTATATGTTAATATTTCAAGGTCTTGATGCCAAATATTGGTCCAGCCAAGCTCATAAGACTTGGTTCTCAAATACCTTTTGGAAATGATATACTTTAGCGAATGTGTTTTTCCTTTAATAAACTTCAGAAGCCAACTCCCAGTTTCAAAAAAACAATTTTTTTCTGAGATGTTAGTGCCAGAGTCTGAACAGTGGCCTTTATTCACGACCAAGTCGGATCAATTTAATTTTTTTTCATACTCCTACGCTGCATTAGGTAACAAATACAGCAAAACTTTGCCACACCTTTGTGCTGTATATTGTGCGTGTTTTAAGTAAATCAAATTTAATTATGGTCTTTCTATCCTTTTCTCTTTCCTCCTGACTTTTTTTTTTGTATATTTTCTCTGAGCTAACTAGGTCATGTTTAAGCATATGAATAATTTATAATGTATATGTATATGCATGTGTGTGAGTACCAATATACAAATAAATGTATAAATACGTGACTGTATCTGAAGTTTTTCCAGAAAGTAGAACCATGAACCAACATTTTCACCAAACATAACTTCTGCTTTCTTTCCCCCATCTTCAACATCACTTTTTTTTTAGATTGATTTATTTATTTTGAGAGAGAGAGAGACAACCCGAGTCGGTGCGTGAACCCGTGAACTGCGAGATTATGACCTGAGCCAAATTCAGAGTCAGACGCTTAACCAGGCTCCCCCTTCAACATCACTTTTTAAGTTATGTTATGACCCTGAAGTAATTAGTCAGTGCCAATAATCTGGTTAGGTTCCGTAACAGATGGTCTTTTTTAGGAAGTTGCTGTCAATTTTGATGAAGTTTAGGAAATGAAAACCGATGAACAACCTCATCTGTTTCCAACAGTTTAAAGAGAAGAAACCAGACAACTGGTTCTGTGCTGAAGCTCCCAGGTCATCTGCCAGCTCAGCTTAGCTCGCCCGCCTGTGAAATGGAGCCATTCCGTAGCTGCTGCATGGGGGGTACCGAGCATTTAAGTAGGGGGCAGTAGAACGTGTTGCTCACAAGGCGACACTTGCCCCCTCTCCTTCCCCAGCAACCACCCACCCTCTGCAAGACCAGGTAGGAGGTTCCAGGCCTGAGGAACGTGTGAAGAAAAAACACAGATGAAATGGGCAACAACAGTTCGATGTCTCTACACCGAAGCAGCTCCATTCATTATTTACAGATATTTAATGACATCTGTTCTGTTTTAATGGACCTTGTAATGAGATGAAAAGTGTTATCTACTTCCTTTGAGTGGTATGCACATATCCTTTGGGAGCTGAGGAGTTGGCATCATATGGATGTGAGCCTTAATCCAGTGCCTTATCCCTGACTGGCTGTACTGCCTAGGACAGGATGCCTAACCCCTTTGAGCCTCAGCTGCATCATCTATAAAATGGGGACAGAATATCTCAAAGTATTGTCGTCAGGTTTAAGTGAAAGAATGCCATTGGACTGCTCAGTTCAGGACTGGGAATGGGACAAGAATTCAGCAAATTATAGCTTACAAAAAAGGCCCTGACTACTAATATAGGCAGAAAAGTCAAGGAAAAGTATCCTAGAAATAAGATGCTGTTTTCCTCTATCATCTAAATGAACTTACCTAAAATAAGGTTTAGAGAGGCGATGGACATTTTGAAGCAGGAGAATTAAATCATAATTGACCTGGTAAATTGCTGCAACCTTTTCAGAGGAAAGCTGAGTTATAGCCAATCAAAATATGAACTATGTGCCCTCTTTGACCAAACATTTCCACTTTAGGAAGTCATCTTAAGGATATTCTCACATAATGTTATCTGTGCAAGATTTTCGTTTGCACCATTATTTGAAATAGCAACCCCTTGGAGATGTGAATAAGAGAACAAATGATAAAATGATAACACTTCTGTACCATGGACTCCATGAGATCAGCAGGAAGAATGTAGAACTATATATCACAGCCTACCCAAATTGCCAGTGATATAATTTCGAGTGAAAACAAAGGCTAAAGACGGAACAGTATACAAGATGAGTGTGTGTGTGTGTGTGTGTGTGTGTGTGTGTGTGTGTGTGTGTGTGAAGAGAGTGAAACAGATACAGATATTATGCAAGAAATGTGTGTATGTATTCCTTTACATGGGAGAATAGGGTTGGAAATATATTAAAGACCATTATATAATGGAAATTATATAATGGAAATATATAATAAAGACCATTAAAATTTTTACCCCGGGGAACTGTAAGTGGATGAAGGGAGAGCTTTCTACTTGTTTTACGTTCCTAATTCTTTTTTTTTTTAATTTTTTAAAAACATTTATTCATTTTTGAGAGTGAGAGAGACAGAGCATGAGCGCGGGAGAGGCAGAGAGAGAGGGAGACACAGAATCAGAAGCAGGCTCCAGACTCTGAGCTGTCAGCCCAGAGCCCGACGCGGGGCTCGAACTCACGGACTGCGAGATCATGACCCGAGCCGAAGTCGGACACTCAACCGACTGAGCCACCCAGGCACCCCTACATTCATAATTCTGAATTTAAATTTTTTATTGCAAGGATATATGTAATTTTTTATAATCTGTAAAGCATCCTATTCCAAACAGTTGAATTCTGGGGAACAGGGATCTGTCCCATGTAATCCTGTGTCATTGCATCCAGTGTGTAGTATGTCTCCCCAAGTATTTGTCTTGTGTGTCCATTTAATAATGATTACTAATCATTACCGGTAGGATTACTATTGAGTAAAAAGTAATATTTCTCCTCATCTGAGTACCACAGATTTTTTTTATCATTAAAATAATATAAATACAGGAACACCAGGGTGGCTCAGTTGGTTAAGTGTCTGACTCTTGATCTTTGGTCAGGTCATGATCTTATGCTTCGTGAGATCAAGTCCCATGTTGGGCTTCACAATGACAGCATGAAGCCTGCCTGGGATTCTCTCTCTTTCCCTCTCTCTGTGCCCCTCCCCTGCTCTCTCTCTCTCTCTCTCTGTCTGCCTCTCTCAAAATAAGTAAATAAACTTTAAAAAAATAAATAACATAACATAACATAAATCCATTAATACAACTGTTATAGAAACGCATGGCCTAGGGGCGCCTGGGTGGTTCAGTGGGTCTTGATTTCAGCTTAGGTCATGATCTCGTGGTTTGTGAGTTCGAGTCCCGCATCAGACTCTTCGCTGACAGTGTGGAGTCTGTTTGGGATTCTCTCTCTCTCTTTCTCTCTGTCCCTTCCCCGCTCTCTCTCTCTCTCTCTCAAAATAAATAAATAAACTTTAAAAAATGAAATAAATGCATGGCCTAGAGTGAAGCTACTTTATCAGTGGTATATATTCACCAGATATTTTCTAAACCTAGAGTGGCATACATATTTACATTAATTTTTTACGAAGGTGAGATCATCCTATTCATCTTATTTTGAAATGTATTTATTTACTGACATATTTAAGTTCTGATCTCTCATTATTTTTCATAACTGTGATATGGAATATCTATTCCATATCATATTTTATGACATGAATATACCATAATTAATTTCACCAATCCCCCATTACCAGGAATTCAGGTTGCTTCCAGTTTTTACTAAGTGCTAAAGTGAACATCTTTGTATGCAAAACATTTGTGGGGGAATTTCAGCAAGATAAATACCTTGTTTGGAAATAATTTGGATTTCCAAAAAGGTTGCACCAATTTATGCTGCTGTAGAATGAACAAGAATCCTTCTTTTCCATACCCTAGCCAACAACTTTTGATTTATACCACTCTCCTAGCCAAAAAATTTATATTGTAGACCTTTGTTTCATTTTATTTCACTTATTAGTGGAGCTGTCCCATTTTCAAACTTTCTTATGGGCCATAATGCTTGGAACACTGGAGTTGTTCTTGCCTGAGAACATCAGGAGAATCACATTCTGCATCTTATCACAGTATAAATTGGTTTGCGTGCTTTCAGAGCCAGACTTGAGAGCAAATTTTAGTCTCTTAGAAATGTCATCTCAAAGTAGTATGGTATTCTCTTGTATAGTTAAAATAAGTTTATGTAGAGCATTGCTGGGTTAAAATCCAAGTATCCTAAAGATACATTTTCATTTACCCTCTCTGTCATGCACTGCCATCTTAAGATTTAGAAATAGTGGGGAATAGTTCTTTCTATGTTTGCTATCCTGTTTGGTTTCATACTGTGGTTTCCCCCATTTACTATTTAGTGGATTTCAGCAGTTTTTCTTCTCTTCTATGAATGTTCTGTACTCCGTTTAGATAAGCTGGAAAGGAATCACAAAGGCCTTTATTTATTTATTTTGTAACAAGGGATAAAGCTTGGGGCAGGAGAGCAAAACGACACCCCATTTATTTTCTCTTTTTCATCTTAGATGCCCTAGGCCTTTGAGCTTATTTGGCCCTCTAAATCCTTATTTGTTAACTTAAATATAATTTTTCCAGAGTTGAATTGTCTCGATGAGATTTCACAGCCACAAGCGACCATGAAACTGTCTTTTGTCTCACTTTGGGAGCCACCAGAACTGAGGACTTAGGTGGTGGAAACTGCTGGTCCCATTAATGTCGTGGCTGTTCGGAAGCTAGCGCCTTGAGGGTGATGATGGGTTGACCTGCAGACCCATTTGTATATAGCCTTCCACCAGGGCCAACATAACTCAGAGGTAAATTGGAATTGCCACAGGAAACCCTTCAACGAGGGCTTGCCTCATGTTTTAGCTGTGCAGCACTCCCCATTGGCGTTCTGCCAGCTCCCCACTCTCTTTTAGAGGTGCCCACCATGCACCTGGCAAAAGGGCAGGTCCCCGTGCAGGTTTCCTACTGTGGCTGCTAAGGAGGCTAGATCTTACTCTGTCTGCCTTCCAGTTCAACTAGAGGACAGGCCCAAGGCCTCAACCTGGCCCCCGGGCACCTGTGCACTCCTGCTCTTGGAGTGGTGAGCTGGAGGAGCAAACATTTGGAAGTCAGAACCACAAAGGCAGCAGTGGCCATGCAGCACAGACACAATCGTTGCATGACATGATACTGGCTGTGTTTGTTCCCTTATGGGTTCTCTTGTTCTCCATTCATTTTCTGAGCCTGCTTCCAAGAGCCAATTTTTGCCCCTTCTTCCATCCTAAGAGGCCTGATTTGGTCAGGAATCAATATCACCCTCCATGCAACTGGGGAATATTCTGGCTATTCCCTAAGCTAGTGATTCCCAACTTTTTTTCATGTCATGGAGCACATATGATAATGTTGGTATGGCACCCAGGGTAAATGTTTATGAGGCTGCTCAAGGCTTAAGGTCACCAGTGCAGAGTCTCAGGAAGATATCAAAGACTTCTAGGGTCACATCCAGAGGACCAGGAGCTGACTCAAAGAATTGACCAAGATGCAACAGTTCAAACATCAGTAAAGACAATACTTTTAATGGTTTAAAACACATATAATGTATTTAAATGCAGTGTTTATAAATACATAAAAAATTTTTTTTAATATTTATTCATTTTTGAGAGAGAGTCAGAGAGCATGAGTGGGTGAGGGGCAGAGAGAGAGGGAGACACAGAACTTGAAGCAGGTTCCAGGCTCTGAGCTGTCAGTACAGAGCCCAATGCGGGGCTCGAACCCACGAACCGTGAGATCATGACCTGAGCCGAAGTCGGACGCTCAACTGACTGAGCCACGCAAGCACCCCAGTGTTTATAAATACTTAAAAAATCATTTGGGCCACCATTGGAAGTGCCAAGTCATTATCTTGAAAACTGGTAAATAAAGGTAAAGAGTCAAGCATTTGCCCTATGTCTCCTATAATGAATCCTATCACTAGGTAACCTGTTAATAGATGAAGGGAAATTTCTTTTTTTTTTAAGTTTGTTTATTTATTTTGAGAAAGAGAGTGAGAGTAAACAAGCATGGGGGAGGGAGAGGGAAGGAGAGAGAGGGAGAGAGAAAATCCCAAGCAGGTTCCATGCTGTCAGTGCAGAGTCCAAGGCAGGACTCGATCTCACAAACCATGAGATCATGATCTGTGCTGAGATCCAGAACCTGATGCTTAACCGACTGAGCCACCCAGGTGCCCTGAGGGGAAATTTCTCATTACTGAAATATTCTTGCTAATAAGTAAAGGATGACAAATAGAAAGTCACCATATTGCAATCCTTAATTCATTAAATGATGTAGCTATTGAGCTAACATCAAAAAAGAGAAGGCCCTCCTAATGGAGGAACACACTTGGTAACCTAACACTTGGTAATCTGAAGACTCAATCAGATTCCAGATGCATCATCTTTGGAGACAATCTTGCCAAAGATGATGCATCTGGAATCTGATTGAGTCTTCAGATTCAACCAACTTATGGGAAATACAGTGGATAGAGGACCATGTTAAATGATACCATACAGATATAATCAGCAAAACTCAGCTGGTGAAATGTACAGGATAAACAGCTCAGTTTCTTCAATAAATAAATTACAATGAGATAGAAGAGAGAAAGAAAGCAAGATGAGTGGAAGGGAAAACTATAGGTTAATAGAGATTCAGGAGAAGTATCGACAAATTGTAAAGTATGGACCTTTTCCGAGTCAACATGGAAACAAACTTGAAAAAAACACATTAGCAAGACAACTGGAAATTTGAGCACCAACTGGAAATCTGATGATACTAATATTGTTACTTTTTTTTAACATAATTGGGGTTATGCTTTTAAAAAGAGTCCTTATCTTTGGGCACCTGGGTGGCTCTGTCATTAAGCATCTGACTTCGACTCAGGTCATGATCTCGTAGTTCATGAGTTCGAGTCCCACATCAGGTGAGCTTGAGCCCCACTTCTTTCTCTCCCTCTCCCTCCCTCTCTCTCTCTCTGCCCCTTACTCATTTGCTCCCCTCTCTCTCTCAAAAAACAAAAGAGTCCTTATCTTATACATTGAAGTATTTACAGATGAAATTATTTGAATGCTTAGATTTGCTTCAGAGTAAAAGGACAGAAGGACAGAAAGTGGATGAGAGCATTAATGAAACAAGATCAGCCATGTGTTCATAAGTGTTGAAACTGGGTGAAGGATACATGAGGGTTCATTGCACAGGCTGTCACTTTTTGTAAGGGCTTGGAATTTTCCATTATAAAAAGTTTTGTTTCGTTTTTAAAGAAATGCAAAGGGAGAGGGGAAAAAGAAAAAACAAAAACAGAGTCTTCAGAAATACAGGAAGGAAACCTAGCAGCATGCCTGCCTCCTAACCCCTGGACACATTGCTCATTGCCTGCAGTGGCCAAACGGAAAGGCTGTATAAGAATGTCAGCCCTGGGTTCGAATCCTGTTATACACCCAACTGGAGGGACTTTTAGTGCCAGATTCGCTAAGGCTCAATTTCTCATTTGTAAGATAGAGATGAACTACTCCCCATTTCAGAGGGTTGTTGTTCGAATAAAAGAAGATAATCTGTAAAGCATGGGGCCTTGGACCTAGTACCAGTTCGCACTCAGTAAATATGGGCTCTTGACTGTTATTTTATTGCGTGTAGCATTTAAAATCAGAAAATTAGACAAAAGTGAATACATGCACTTTTCAATGGATGTTGGAACATTTTTGATGATTTCTGAACTCCAAGGCCTTTTTTGCTTCCTTTTTCCAAACATGGGAATGAGATCAGATTTTGTAGTATTTATGTCCATCGCCTGAAAAACTGCATGAACCTTATGATGGCACCGGTCCTGTGAAGCAGACAGAAAGGAAACCCTCACATTGCTTACCTTTCTTCCTCTGTCTTTTTCACCTCTGTTTTTCCATTTATGGTTAAGAAAGTGAGAGAATCTGCCTAGAACAAGAAACTTCCCTCTTTTTCTTCCTGGAGGGGAACATGAGTAATGGACTTTTCCATCAGGGTTGTTTTTCCTGGACATGGTGTCCCCCCTCCAACTGCTAAAACATGTGATCCTGAAGGAGAC